>NC_142011.1:184861877-185165406 GCF_049901735.1 Notechis scutatus
TGAGCACATCACTTAGCGACAACAGTCCCAATATCACTGTTGCCATTGTCAGCCGAATCTCACTGTTTTTTAGGCAAGCTCCCACTCTAATCCAAGCCAGTCCTGGTATGTATGATAAGAGACTGCCTTCTCTTCAGTTCCACACCACCAGCTTCCCCCCTATCCCTGCCCTTTTGGCCGCCTTGTCGTCCTGCACTTCCCTGGCCATGTTGGGCCTGCCTGCCTCATCACCCTGCACTGTGTTCGCCCTGTCACCCTTGCTACCCTTTGCCATGGTTTGGAGAATGGCAAGTGCAGCCTTCTTGCAAAATTTGAGAAAGCCTCAGAAACCTTCCAAAGCAGCACAGGAACAGCTGTTTCACATAAGGCTAAGCTGAGCAAACCTCAGCAGGAGGAAGATAGAGGTCATGTGGGAGTGGCAGGGCCAGTGAGTGTAGGATGCAAGGGTAGCAGGGTGGCAGAGAATAGATTATTTAGGGTAGTTTGGGCTTTATTCTGTAGTTCTGCAGTGGATGGCTGTGGTGTGGGCTTGAGGTGATACTCTGTGGGGCTGAAGTAGAAGCATAGTGGTGATCAGCTGAGACTGCTGAAGGCCCCAGGCCTCTACTCCAGCCCAAGCACCACTGCTGAGGAGTGCCACTGGGCAGGTCAGCCAAAGGGCAAGTAGGCAATAGGCATGGGAGGAAGGTTGAAGTGCTGATTTTAAATCCAGATGGACTGTGAAGTGCCCATGTGAAGATCGCATGCTTATGGGGCATCGCAGTGGCTAATTTCAAGGGCTAGATGTAGCTACAGTTCATTCAGTGCTCTGTAACTTTGAAAAAGGAAGGAAGGGAAGGAAGGAAGGAAGGATTTGAGGACTACCTCTATCTGATAAAAGTTAATGTGGAATAATGAGCCTACATATCATTCTCATGGAGTGACTGGGTATGTATTCTGCCCTTTTTAGGATCCAATAGCGAATCTGTTTCTCAACCTAGTACTACAGATTTTCAGTGGGATTTAAATCGTAACCAGGCACCTGTTGATGACGAGTGGTCTGGATTAAGTATGTTCCTTTTTAGAATCTTCCCTGATTTTGATTAATTTGCATTCACTTTTTTGCATTCATATTCCTATTCACAATTGTTCTGGTAAACAGCACCAAATATTTATCCATATGTTTTCAAAATAGTTTTGCAAAAAAGAAGCCTAGATTCTTTGATCAATCATTAGTGCTTGAAAAGTTCATACAAGCAAATTTAATCTAAGATAAACAAAAAAAAATTAATGTATTTTTTCTTTATCAATGCAACATCTACATGACTTTTTCTAAATTGTTTATTCAACCATGTTCTACTTTTAAATTTCTCTGAAGTACTGATCTATTATCCTTTATTTTTGTCATTCTATTTTGAATTTAAGGATTTTCTATTTGTCTCTGTTAGAAGGTTGCTTTTATCATCAGGGCAAGATCAGAGAATCGAGTTGCTTTATCATTGTACTTAATATTTTAATGATCAAGTAATACTTTTTAATTTTATTTTGAGAAGGAATATTTTAAATTTCTACTCCCAGGCTTTTGTTATGAAAATATATGGCATGAAATTATATGTGTATTGCAAAATAGGTTTTCTTACCTTACTCTCTTGTTCATCCACTTGAAACGTTGTTTCTCACAGATGGGCTTTCTTCTGCTGATCCAACTTCTGACTGGAATGCCCCAGCAGAGGAATGGGGGAACTGGGTTGAAGAAGAAAACCCTCCTTCCATTCCACAACTTGAAGAAGCATTATCTGAAACTCAAAAGGTATCATATTGATAGCTGCTGCGGGAAATATTAGTAAGACGTGTCCCGTTTGAGTTTGATAGTTCTCACTTTGTAGAAAGAACTAAAACACCCAAAGGTATCCATAGGATTGGCCAGAGGGACAATTGGCCCTATTAGGCATGTCACCAAACAACATGACTTGTGTATATAAGTGTGTAAGAGTGGGATTTGCATCATGACACTCACATGCATGTTGTAATTTATTGTTAAATTATAATTGGAGAAAGGTCGAAACTAAAACTATTGATGGATCTCTCTGGTTTTGTATTAGGCATCAGATGAAGAGAAAGAAAAGCCTGAAGCAGCTCAACAAAGTACTGCAAGTGGCAAATCAAAAAAGAAAAAGAAGAAAAAGAAAAAGCAGGGAGAAGAGGCTAACTCTCCTATACAGGCAAGAAACAATAAATACTAGCCTTTCAAAGGCCATTTGAGAATGTGCCCTGCGTGGATTAAACCTTAATTGGATTGTATCTGTGTTTCTTGTGGTTCGCATGAAGCCACAATATGCTTGATAATCTATGCAAAACTTATATGGGTTTTTTTCTTCTTCTTTTAAATGGATTTATTACAAACTGAGTTTGCACAGTCATGCTTTGAATAATTGGGATGGGCAACCTCAAAACTTGTTCTTAGTCTTAATCTGACATTGTTTAACTTTGATTCGGTTCTGAGATAGGAAATATGTGAAAATTATACTGTCAGCTTAAGTCAAGCCTAAATTATGAAAGAGTCTTTTGACAAAATAGTGAATACTGATTCTGTCCACTCATTGTCATGCCCTTCTTAAAAAGAAAAGTATATTGCCTGCTTATGGAGTATATCCCATTAGGTCTATTCTGGACAAAAATAGAGCTTTTCTCCTTTGCTTCATATTTACATGATTTATCTTTGAAGCTAATTGGAGTGAAAATATGAATGCGACTATATCATTTGAAAAAGGTTTCTATTTTAACATTGCATGGAAATGTTGTATCATAGCTTTTTACTAGGTTCCACATTCATTCATTGATTCAGGTTATTTAAGTAATGCCTCCAAGCCTCATTCTTTTTAATTAAGTCATCTTTCTTCCCCATCTAGGATTCTGATAATCTGGAGAGACATGCTGGAGAAGAATTTCCAGAAGATACCTCAAAAGTTCAACAAGTGGAGATAACTTTCTCTTTAAAGACCGTCAGCACTAGTGAACAAGCTGAGGTATAAAGTAAAAGGGCATACTAATGTCTATTTGGAAATTCTTCTTTTTTTAAACTAAGTTGCAAATTTAGTGTAAGCCTGTTGCACTAATAGCTTGAAACAGGCACACTGTTAAATATGTTAAAATGGATGTTTTCAGCATTTGGATAGGCATTTAGTTAGATTCACGGAAACAGTTGTGATATTTTGCTAACTAAAGACTGTATCACTAAAAAGAACCAGTGAGAAGAAATTATTCTCTCCCGGCATTCACCCAGCAATAGCATTGTTGTACGTAATAGTTAGCAGGTGAAAGTAGAGGTACTACAGTCACCATAATGCCTGGTAAATAATCCTTGATTCTATTTAATGGGAGTTTCCATCTAATAAGACCTAGAAATGGCTCCAATCACAACAGCATCTGAAAAGCAGATTAGTTCTATAAATATTTCTGATGAAAATCTCAGGAGGCATTACTTATAAGAGAGAGTTACAACTTGGTGCATAGAGCTTTTCTGTTTTATAAGGTTCTAGTTTGACACATGTGGGGCTTTTGCTTGGTGACAAGAATGGGTCTTGGTGTTCTGTATGATTAATCAAACATTTCAAAAGATATTCTATCCACATATTTTTGGATTGGATATTAGATGATGTCAAAAACTCAGTATTCTGAACTACAATGTCTATTGTAGCCGAAGGAGATGCCCTCATTTGCTGTTTCTACTGAACTGTCTGCACCTGTATCAGAGAGTGACTCTGAAAAGATAATTTCCCAAGTGCCACAGATGCTGCAGGAGGCAGAAGTTATTTCTAATGTTAAGCAAAACAGTGTGCCTCCACCTCAAAGTAAGTGATTGTTTATATCAAATGCATATAAGGCTTATAAAAAGATATTTACATACAGTAGCTATTACAATTGTATTTAAAATAAAATAGATCTTACTTCAGGTGCAAATTTAGTGCCCTGCTTACAGATGTCCAATATTTTCTCTTCTAGTATTTTATAGTGTGTTGGCAACTTATGATGAATAACTTCTAAATGGAAATTGTATCCATGTTGTAAAAGTATATTATTAAGTAATACAATATTAAATTGTATTATTTAAAAAAGTAAGGAAGTTTTATAGCCATAAGGACAAAATAATGCTGACTTCTGATAATACGCTTTACTAGCTTAAGTCAGTAGAATGCAATGTATGAATGAGTATAATAAAATACAATAAAAACGCTTCTTGATTTCTCTTACACTTTTAGCCAAGTCTGAAGAGAGCTGGGAATCCCCCAAGCAAATCAAAAAGAAGAAAAAAGCCAGAAGGGAAACGTGAATTTTCTGAAATGGACGTGTGTTGCAGAAACACTTGTCGTGGAGATTATGCTGTTTATGCAATAATTTGTGAACCTGTACAGAATTTTATATAACTTTCAACAGATTTTTTTTAAAAAAAAAAACTGCTTTGAACACAACCATCTTTAAGAATAGGAACTGAATGAAAAAGTTGGTGACCTAATTTCACAGGAAATAATGGCATTACTGGAAGACTCATTGAAGAATGTATTTTCAAGCTATGGAAAAAGTAATTTTTTAAACCTTGGCTTTAAAACAGTGCCCTGTTTACAACATATTTCTATTTCCTGTCCACTGGAGAAAGAGGATTTGTCTTAAATATCTCTAATCATCTTTAAAACTGATACAAGTCACTGAATGGTCATGTCTATTTTGAATCTGTTTAATGCCTAAATCAAAGAACGCTATTCAAATTTGCCATATATTTCTAATATTTAATAGAATCTGCTAACCATGAAATTAATTATAATTACAGAGAAGCTGGTATCACTGAAGACCTTATTCTTAAATAACCCCTCAGCCTGAATAATAATTGACTTCAGAGTAAGTGTGCACTCAGATTGTGTTAGGATTAATCAATAAAAACATTTTTCAACAAAAAAAGTGGATTAAATTAAACTTCAAAAAATTCTGTATCAAGAAACTCAAATACTTTATTAGAACTACAACATGGTTCCTAAAGTTGCTTCTAATAGTTAAGTGCTTAGATAATTTTAAGTTGTTGAGACAGTATGTTCAAGTGAGCCTCATTTTTTTCTTATCTAAAGTAGGAAATTAGCTGGTGCCCTATAACCTTCGTACCCAGTCATTTTGAAAGCCATGATTCATTTCTCTGCCACTATATTGCTTTGTTTTTTTCTTTTAATTGGATTTTTTTTAATTCTTCAGAGGTGTGGTAGAGAATGAAAAGAGTAATGTTGGCTTCAAAACAGATTTAATTGATGTTGAGACCACCTGTATCAGGAAGTGCTTTTTTACTGCCTTAATCTATGTAGAATCTATCTAGAGTTCTTAAATGGGGTTAGCATTTTGTTTTTTGTTTTGTATTTTTTTTAAAAAAATCATGCAACAACAGCAATTGTAAAACAAACCATCTTTCCACTTGTAATTATTGATTAAAATGGGAGACAAACCATCTTTCCACTTGTAATTACTGATTAAAATGGGAGTTGAATTGCATCATTTTCCAGCACTATAATGACATCCCGTTAAACAGGCAGGTATCTATGAATAGTGCATGCTCAGCCATGTACAACTGTATATAGCCTTTATGAAATGTTTGTGTGTGTTTAAAGGACCATAATTAACATAACTTGGTGAACAACTATTAAAGAAAAGCCATGATTATTTGATGTGATTGGCTTAGTTTTTTTTTATGTGGCAGAAAACTTGTAACAGCTGTAACCAATGGTACTATTAATTCTCCCATGTCTAATTGTGTACATCTGAAAATTTTCATAAAATTAACTTGCAATGCAAGAACAATTAAAGCAACAAACTGGATTTAGTTGTTTTGAAGACAAGCCTTATAAATTGATAGTTGTTCCTAATGAATTCTAATGTGCACAGGTATTAACTCCTGTTTCAGGAACATGGCAGGTGTTTACATGTTCAGATGTTTGTTTAATTCAGTGACATTTCTACATCAATTTTGTTAAAATAAATTGAGCAAATTGATAGCATTGTGTTATTTATGGGAAGGGAGCTTGTGGATAATATTTTATCACAATAAAATGATACCCCTGAAAATTCTTAGTAGCCAAACAGACTGTACAACAACTACAGTACTTTTAAAAAGGTATTGAATATCCTAGTTTTGTCTGCTCTTTATTGTGATTTAAAATTCTTCATATGTATCTTAAGTATGTTACAAAATCAAATTTCCCAGTTAAGACATTCTTCACTTGACCAGATATCTTTTTGTAAAAGGCTGCATGTTATCCCATTTTAAGAACAGCTTTTGACACTGAAAAGAAATGCTTACACTTTCCATAAATCATGCTATCATTCTTTCAAACTGGTATTCATAACAATAGCAAAATTAGCCATTTGGCTAAGACCAGTTCTGTTTTGGGACTGGATAGTTGCTCATTAAAAAGTAGGAGTTTGCAAAATTCATTTATTCTTAGTCATTGTGGAATCTTTTTTGTAAACAGGACTTTTCAATGCGTATAGCATTGCTTTGCCATGAATACTATTCCTGTGCCGAAGTCAATATGCATGATACCTAATGAAACTAAAACTTATAAGTGATCTGTCTCTGCAGTCCATTGGAACTGGAAAATGTCCTTTTTCTGATTACGTCAGAAAAACAGTAACACCGGTTGAATCCCACCCCTGATACTAGTCCTTAATAATTTGAACAAAACTATGGCCAGTACTTAGGATTTAAATTGTGTTCTTGCTGCATAAGGAGAAGATAATATTCTCACGGCAAAAACACAGAACTGAAGTGCCAGTAGTTTCAAGATATATATTATGCAAATGCAGGGTTTGAAATATGTTAAATAAAATAGAAAAAATGCCAATAACAGGTAAAATTATTTAGTTGTGCAGTATATGCTATTGCATACTTCTTTCTAAATAATGCTGTTCTTTTTACCAATTTGGAGTATTCTAGTCATAGGACAGGATCTCTTCAGGGTACAAACAATTGGAGCTCATTCCAATTGTTGATAATACTGAGGTTTTTGACTTACTATATGAAAACAGATTCTCAATATGCCAAATTCTGTACCCAATTTCTTATTTCAACTTGTTTAGAAGATTTGTAAGTTTCTGTTGAGATCAAGCCTTCGTGATATTTTCAGAATGATGAAAATATCATTCAGTGGCCTCAAGGAAATTTCAGATTTAACGTAGAAGGAATTATTTTCTAACGTTGGCACATAAAAAAATCAATTGGATATTGTTCAATTTAATATGATTCAAAAAAGTATCTCTCTTTTTGCATCCACATGAATCTGGCAGATAAAATGTCTGAATTCTGTTTCTGAAATGAGCAATGTAAACTAAGATCATATTTGACTGGGATGATTAAGCAGTGTTTACATGTGCATAAATGAGTGTAACCAAGCCCAAGTTCAGACTTAGACTGGCAATAAAAGCAATGTGAATTTGCTCTTATTGCATCTGTCAGTTTCCATCCAGGTACCCTGTTCAGAATTACTTGGATCCTGTTAGGGAAGGAAGGGTGGAAGAATATATCTTCAGACAATCAAATACATTTCAATATCTTCAGACAGTTGTGACAGGTTTGTGTGAGTATTTACAAATAATGTCATTCCTATTGGCTTAAGATTCTATGCCTTCTTGCTAGAGGAAGAGGAGGAGATCATAGCGAAGAGAGCTTTTTCCCGTTTTTAGCTTTAGATCAGTTATAAATCTTTCTGGACAGTTGTCCTGGCAACAATGACTCATGTCTTCATTATTTTACAATTACAGTACTGCAACACACACTACCTGGGACTGTTTACGAAGATGACTCAGATGCCACAATTTATACAAACTGCAGAGATGAGACCTATTATCCTATTGCACAGTATAATTTATGCTTCAGTACTTGCACTAGTTATGTATACATGTCTGAGCCCAGTTCAAAACGCTGGTTATTACCTATAAATACAGCATAATATCAAGTTGTTTTAGGGGCTGTCACCTTCAAAATGATTCTTCCACACCCACAGTTAGAATTCTCTATCATAGCCCTGAAATTTAGGATTATTTTGTTCCCAAAAGTACTCGTGACCCACCCAACCCCCTTCGTTGGTCTTCCAACAAAGCTGTCAAAAATTATTTCATGTACACTTTGCAGGATACTAGTGATCTCAGCTGTTGTTAAAATTCACTGTTTGCAGTTTTATATTGTATACTTATTTGTGCCATAAACCATCCAGAGCCATGAGAGTGTCAACATATAAATAACTGCAATAAATAAATAAATTTTGGGAGACATTAGAGAAAAAAATGGCCCCAATATAGCTTTTTAGATGCTATAAGCATAGTGACTTAATACCATGCTAAAATGGAGCTCAAATAAAGAATATTTGATACACATAATCAATCTGATTAAAGCAGGATAGAATCTGTTCAGATGCAGAGATTTAGCAGAAAAGACCAGATACGTGCTTAAATCAGTTCCAAGTGCTAATTATTGTAGAATAGTGTCATTAGCATGTTTTAATGCATTTCATTGAGCGTTTCTCAAGGAAAATAGTAGACGTAGTCTGTGGGGCTCCATCATAACTGAAATAATGGCTTATATTCTGTACTATTGTGAATATTATAAGGAAATACTACTATGTCATTTTTTTATCTGACATGTTTTAGCTGACTACCAATTAATTGTCTTTGCATGAATGTATGAGATATTGCTCAGAAAGATCACTAAGATTATTTGATGTTTGCTATACAAGGCTCTCAATGAGCTTGCTTCATATAAAAACAAAATCATGGATGGGAATAAAGCTAAATTATTTCATATCATGGACACCTGACAGAAATAGTTACATTTGTGGAGTTGATTGTTTCTGTGAGATGAGTGACACAAATTATTTAATCCTCACAATATGGAGACAAGTCTGATTCACAATTCAAAGGTTTATTAAAAATAAGTGTTTGCAAAGGCAGCCTTCAAGTTCCTTGCTGAGTGGATTGGGTACAAGAAGAGCAAGATCCATTAGTCAAGCAATACATTTTATACACTTTACACCAGTGGTCGCCAACCTTTTGAACCTCCAGGACCACCAAACTCTTAATTTTAAATTCCACAGACCACTAATACGAATCCAGCGCGCCGCTCACTGAAACGCCTGGATTCCCACTGGCGGGATGGGGTCCTTCAGGCACTTAGCTTGGCTGCCTGTTTCTGCAACCTTAAATACTCAGAGTCATTTGGACCCGTTTCGCACAGAAAACAAACCACCGGGATCTCTCCTCTCTCTCTTTCCCTCCCCCCTTCTCTCTGTCCCTGGGGGTGGGGGTGGGGGGAAAGGAACCTCTGAACTGGTGCTGGGTGGTGGGAATCTGATGTCCAGAGGCTGACGAGCCATGTGCTGAAGACCACATGGCTGGTGGGGAGGTGGGGCAACAGGGGTAATACTGGAGGCAGATGGACTGATGCACGCAGGAGATCGCGGCATCGGACCCCTTCCTGGGTGTTCCCTGGCCTGCGAGTGGGGGGGAAGAGACCTCTGAACTGGTGACGTGTCCTGCCTCCGCTCATTGAGGAAGCCGAGCGGCCGCCACTGATGCCGTCAAGTGAAGATGTTGCGAGGGGAAGGCTCGACCCCTCCCCTCAGGAGCCACAAAGTGCTCACCGCCCCTCTGGCAGCCGCCAAGCCTTCTCCCACTGTGCTTCCTCCTCGCCAGAAGCGCTCACACACCCAGCGAGAAGGAGGAGGCTTGGCGGCTGCCAGAGGGGGACACAGGAGGCAACACCGGTTCAGAGGTTCTTTTTCCCCCGCCCCCTCACAGGCGAGGGAACACCCAGTTCACCTGCACGCTACCCTCCCTCCCCACGCACATCAGTCCATCCACTGCCGGTATCACCCTTGTTGCAGACACGGGTGCGCTGCGGACTACCAAAATTTTCTCGCGGACCACCAGTTGGCGACCTCTGCTCTACACAATGCACGCCACGCCTAAGAAGCCCTCCCCACTCCCCTTATTATCTTTAAGTCATACTATAAGGTAAAGGATCAACTTGACAGTTTCTTTCTAGGCACTGGATATCTTATCTAGTTTACTGGTAGCTTTGCTTTGGGTGGATGTTCCTATCTTATTTGCCTGTGTTATTGCCTGTGGCCTTGCCTAGGGTGGATGTTCCTGTTTTCTAAAAAGCCTGCAGCTAGTATCATGTACTGTTTAACTGAACATACTTTGAGGTTAATATTCAACAATAAGGACATTATAGCTTTAATAATGCACTTAATAGCAATAGCACTTAGACTTATATACCTCTTTATAGTGCTTTACAGCCCTCTCAAAGAGCAACTTAATATTTATTTCCTTCATTTCACATGGAAAATACTATTGTTTTCCCCTAAATCAAGATGTGTTAATATGCATTTGGGTATTACATTTCAGATTAGAGCAGCTGATCTAGTATGATCTTCTTAGTTCTAGGTTGCTTTTCTCCTTGATTAGTTTCCACCCATTGCTTCTTGTTCTGCCTTCTGGTCCTTTGGTTCCCCGTCTTCTTTGTGGCAGCCCCTGAGATATTGGAACATTGGTACCCCTAGTCCTTCTTTTTCATCAGACATACCCAATTCCAGCAGCTGTTCTTTATATAGTATGTTTTAGCCTCCAGTCCCCTAATCGCCTTTGTTGCTCTTCTCTGCACTCTTTCTAGAGTCTGAACATCTTTTTTACATCATGGCAACCAAAACTGGATGCAGTATTCCAAGTGTGGCCTTACCAAGGCATTATTAAGTGGTATTAACACTTCACGTGATCTTGATCCTATCCCTCTAGTATGGTTCAGTGCAGTTTTATTCCCCAACTAGTTGGCTATCGGAGTATAGACTACAAACTTATGTAGTGTCAAACTTATGACCACAATTGGGATCAAAGTTTTGGCAAGGCAGCTGTTAAGTGAATCATGCCTGATTTTATAACCTTTTTGCCACGATGGTTAGGCAAATCTTTACAGTTGTTAAAGTCAATCGTGTGGTCATTAAATGAATTAGGCTTCCTCCACTGACTTTGCTTGTTGGAAACCAGCTGGGAAAGTTGCAAGTGGTGATCACATGACCCCGGAAGACTGCAACCATCAAAAATATGCCAGTTGCCAAGTGCCTGAATTTTGATCAGGTGACTGAGAGGATGCTGCAACCATTGTGAGAGGACCGGTCATAAGTCACTTTTTTTCAGTGCCATTGTAACTCTGAAAGAGCCTCTAAACAAATGATGGTAAGCCGAGGATTAGCTATACAGTTCTTCATAAAAGATGATGGGAGATGTACAATATAAACCCATCTGGATGAAACTAGATTGGGAAAAGCTAAGTATTACGTCTGAACTTATATTGCCAGTATTTTGATGTATTCATACAATGGAACATCTTTGGGAACTTGGAAAGAAAAAAGGATGGGGGCAATTGCTCCAATAATTAAATTGGATGCCACACAAAATATGGTTTAGTACTTTAACTAAGCAAATTGATCATTTCCCTTCAAGATAATAAAATAAAGACTGAAGTTTAAATAAGCAATTCTACAATGTGTCCAAAGACAGAATTTCATGCAAGACAAGATAGCAAGTAGAAATAAAAATCTCAGCACAAATTCTTGTCTAGATAGTTTACCTGTTTTTACAGAAATGGCCACTTTCCTAAGCAAAGCCCCCTGTTGTGTCCCATTCAACTGGACTTCCCCTCAGGTTCTTGGAAATTCCAGACTTTGAGATTAAGATACAATCAATAATTTTTCCCAGCCTCTGTTCAGAGATCAAAATACTCAGGGGGGGTCCTTCCTGTCTTGTTGGGAAAGAGAGAGCCTCTTTGAAAATGAAGCAAGAGTCCAATCGTTTCTACATCCAGAACAAGCAGAGAGGGGGCTAATCTGGGCTCTATTCAAGAATAGCCATGACTCACTTACGTAATCGTGCACTGAATCTTTGAATCTGTTCTTTGCCAAGGAAGCTACATGTACAACAAAAAGGAATAAATCTAGCACATTTCAACAAGGGCAGACTTCTGTTTACAATAATGAATAATAGCCCAACCTTTAAGCAGACAGGTGGAAGAATTCACACAAAACACTGGGCTAAAACATGACCCACTAATCTGTAGTTATTTTGTCTTCTGACAACCCAACACCATGAAGTTGATTTTAATTGTGGGGTTGGAAAAAAAAAGAGATGAATCCTAGGAATAAGGATTAGCGAAGTAAAGGTAGTCCTTGACTTATGACCACAGTTGAGCCCAAAATTTCAGTTATTAAGTGAGACATTCGTTACATGAGTTTTGCCCCATTTTATGACTTTTCCCACCATTAAGTAAATCACTGCAATTGTTAAGTCAGTAACCTGGTTGTTAAGTGATTCTGGCTTCCCCATTGACTTTGCTTGTCAGAAGGTCGCAGAAGGTGATCACATGACCCAGGGACCCTGCAACCACCATGAATATGAACCAGTTGTCAAGCATCTGAATTTTGATCATGTGACTGTGGATGCTGCCACAGTCATATGTGTGAAAAATAGTCATCACTTTTTTCGGTGTTGCTGTAACTTCGAACTGTCACTAAACTTGTACAGATGATGGAGGCTTATCCTGATGTTAAAAAACTGGAATAGAAATAGAAAGAATAGAATAGAATCTGGAAGGGACCTAGGAGATCGACTAGACCAGAGGTCTAGTAGGAGTAACTGTGGTCTAGAGGAGTAACTGTGGGAGGGATCTTGGAGTCTTAGTGGACAACCAGCTAATTATGAGCCAGCAGTGTGCAGCAGCAGCCAAAAAAGCTAATGCAATCCTAAATTGCAATAACAGAGGGATCAAGATCAAGGGAGGTACTAATACCACTCTTTAAAGCCTTAGTAAGACCACACCTAGAGTACTGCATCCAGTTTTGTTCACCACATTACAAAAAAGATGTTGAGACTCTAGAAAAAGTACAGAGAAGAGCAACCGGGATGATTAGGGGACTGGAGGCTAAAACATACAACGAACAGTTGCAGGAACTGGGCTTGGCTAGTCTAGTGAAGAGAAGGACCAGGGGAAACATGATAGCGGTCTTCCAATATTTGAGGGGCTGCCACAGGGAGGAAGGGGTCAAACTATTTTCTAAAGCACTTCAACTCCCACAAGTCTTAAAGTTACCAAGTTAGGAGACCTCTGGTCTAGACCAACCCCCTGCTCAAGCAGGAGAACTTATACAATCTCAGACAAGTGACCGTCCCGTCTCTTCTTGAAAACCTCCAGTGATGGAGCGCCCAGGATTTCTGGAGGCAGGATTTCTGTTCCCCTGGTTAATTGTCCTCCCTGTTAGGAGGTTTCTGCTGAATTCCAGGTTGCTTCTCTCTTTGATCAGTTTCCCACCATTGTTTCTTGCCCTGCCCTCTGGCGCTTTGGAGAATAGCCGCCTTAGAAACCGCACCATTCATTCCCTGCTTGCCAGGCCGAGAGACTCGCAGCCTTTCTGGAGAGCTCCGCCCCTGCCCTAGATGTCCCCCTGGCGCCGCCTGACCCCCGCGGCCCATGCATCCTTCCGGCCTTGGGGGGAGCGCTTGCCGGCCTTTCGGCTGAGCCAGCCTTGGGGATCCAAAGCTCCGCCCCTCCTCTTTGGGGCAGGCTGGAAGCCCGATGACGTCATGGAACAGAGGGTTCCCCACCTCCCCCCCCGCCTCGCCAGCTTGATAGAAGGCGCTGCTGGTTGCATCCTCGCCGATTTCCTCCGGGCTCCGAGCGGCTCTTCACTCTCTCTCTCTCTCTCCCTCCGGCGTCCTTAGGAAGCAACCTGGCGCTTGGGAGTCGCTCCGACAGGGCCCGGGAAGCAGTTCGGAAAGACGCGATGAAGCTGCTGGGTTCGCCTTGGACTCGGTTCTACTCCAACAGCTGCTGCTTGTGCTGTCACGTCCGCACTGGGACCATCATCCTGGGAATCTGGTACTTGGTAAGGGTCGGCGAGGGGGCCAAGGAGGCCCATAGCAGAGCTGGCTCTCTCTTCTTCTTGGGGGAGGAATTCATTGGGGGAGGGGGAGACTTGGAACCCCACGTCCTCGGATGCCCCTTTTCCCCTTGCTGCCCCCCCACCCTCCCATGGAGCCAGCCCCCCCCAGACCAGCGAAGTGGCGCAACGCAAACGGTCTCGATCTCCCGTCGATGGGGACGGATGCCAAAGGAAGAAGGGCGAGCAACGGGCATTGGCCGCATCCTCTAGGTCGCTGCCCCTTGATGAAGGGAGGAAAGATGGGGTGGGGGGGGAATTGCTCTGTACTCCTGAGCCTGCGTTGCAGATTTGATTAAATACAGCAACCTGCTAGGGATGATTGGATTCCTTTTCCCAGAATCCTGACTTTTGCAAAGCAAGAATGCCCGGAGGTTCCTTTCTCTCTGCTCTTCCTCTGGTGAAATGGGCTAAGCTCGGTCCCATCCACAGCAAAACCTCAGAGGCTGGGATCCCACCACCACCACCCTCCGGCCTTCACCTCTGCTGGGCTGCCCACAAATGGGACACCCCTCACCAGCTGCTTCGGCTCTTCCTCAGGGGCAGCAGGGCAGTTGTGAATTGGACCCAGTGAATCCAACCTCGTCTTCTCTCAAACTCTTTTTTCTTGGACCTGCTCTTCTTTCCTGCACTGCCAGGAAAAAAACAAACAAACAAAAAAAAGACTTCCCTCCCATCTCTGTATTAGTGGGTGAGGGGGCTGGGGTGGAAAGAGCAGCTGCTACTTTGGACTGCAAAAATCCTGACTATCCTTCCTTGGTTGGCCAGAAGCTCTTTTTGCAGCCCAGATTGGGTAGCCCTGTGCCTCACCCACAAGTATGCGCCCTCAGGGATGAAATTCCAGGACAATCAGCACCCAAGCTAGCCAAGATTTTTAGACTAATTGTATTTAGTTTGTTATGAGCTGGATAATGCCTTTGTCTTTGTAAATAGTAGCCCCCTTTTATTCAGTGCGCTGAATAAAACGCTGAATTATATGCCTGGTTGTTCAGTTAACTATGGATGGATAGAGGTAAGAGATACAGAGATGAGAGAGAAAGAGGGAAGTCTCAGTCTGGCACATCTGACCCCAATTTATAAGAAGAGCACAAAGGAAGCCAGGGAGCAAGTATGGCTCTTTGTACTGTTTTTGCTTTGGAAGGAGCTGAAGAAAGGAAGGAATATCTTGCCTGAACATCTTGCTGTGTTTATTCAAATCTGTGGTGCATCCAGAAGACCTCAAAAAAGGTTCTTGCAGAACAGAAAAAGATGGCCAAGCAGGCCTCATTCATGCATAAGTAAATTCTAAGCTTTTCCTTAGCAGCAGATCTTGGTGCAGGTTTCCCCATCCTTCTCTCCTTCTCCGGGATGCTTGGCAGATTCCATCCCTCCTTTGTTATTCTGTCCTCCTTCTCCCTGTCTCTACTCCAGCTGGTTTCCGATATCTTTGGCTCCTTGCCTTGCAGATTGGCATCTTGCCCTTTCTAGCAGACGCTTGCATCTTTTTTCAGCGAGACTTCTGTGGGATGCTGACTTCAGTGGCTAAGGCTGCTTTTCAAAAGAGGGGTTATTTCTGGAGAGCTTAGCCGTCTAAAGAGTCATTAGCAACATAATTCTTTTTGAGGTGCAGTAAACTATTGACCTCACCCCTTTCCTAAGAGGTCTGTAGGGGGCGTGCATAAGCGCACCATCGTGCCTACCGTCCCTGTCCTATTGTTTCTCTTATTCTTTTATTTTTCTTATATGTACCCATTTCATGTATTCACAACTATGTATACACTTATACTTATTATCTTGTAAACAATTGGCAAATCAAATAAATAAATAAATAAAAATAATGCCCTTCCTGCTGCTATTTGTAACCCCACAGGCAGTTTCCTTCCTCTCTTTATAGAGAGACCATAAAATATTCTAGGTGAAGCATTTAGGGAGCTTGTCAGAAAAACAAAGGCAGAATAAAATCCATAAGTTACCTAAATTAGAAGGTAATGATTTCAGAGCAGTGAATAAGGCCAGGTTTTCTCCCTCTTGAATGGTTCCTGTTCTGAAGAAGTGTGTTGTTAATAAACGTGTGTGTGTGTGTGTGTGTGTGTGTGTGTGTGTGAAATGTAATAGTTATTCTGAGAGAAAGTCATGATATAAAGCCAATAAATAAATCAATAATTAATTATATATCATGCTAAAACTATTATCCCCACCTTCTTTAGCAGATTTGTATAAAATTAACATCAGATGTTGAAAAAGTCACAAAAGTGATCCAGATCTGAGCTTCAAACACCTGGAAAAAGTCACATATCTGATATTCATTTAAAGCAGGGGTCCCCAAACTTGGCAACTTTAAGACTTGTGGACTTCAACTCCCAAAATTCTGGGAGTTGAAGTCCACAAGTCTTAAAATTGCCAAGTTTGGAGACCTCTGATTTAAAGAATAGCAGAGAGTGAGGTGATAATCACCTGGAAGAACAAGTTATCAAAATTTAAGTGCCACTTTTTAGAAGAATCTTGGTTGCCTGTGGATGGAGGAGGCTCTGCATTGCAGCAGAAGGTCATGGCAGTGTAATGGTCGATTTACTTCATGGTACACCATGATCCAATCAAGAGCAGCTCCTTCCAGGTTCAAGGGCTTCTCATTAGGAAAAGACTTAAGAATGTACATCCTTAGAGCAGCTATTTCCTATCCTCTTTATCTGAGACTGAGTTCACTCAATTAATTAGGATGTTCCGTCTGTATTATCTGTTAAACTTTTATTGCCATTTATTATCCCTTACAAGAATTATGTGGCCCATGATCATCCAGTGAGTACCCAGATAAGTCAGCATTTGAATACAGATCTCAATAGATGAACCTTAATTTTCTATACACACTACCGTGCATCTCATTCTTAGTAGAAGGTTGGGCTGCCTGTAGATTTTAATGCAGCAATGTTTGGTCTTTTTACAACTGCCATAATTTTGATATATGTGGAGCTAAGCATGTATAAGAAACATATTTTTATTAGAATGAAAGGTTGAGATGAATGAGGGATTCCAATACTGTACACATGTTGTCCATCTCCATGTCTCTGAACAACAGCACAGAAATAGTCTGTCAGTGCCTTCTTCTAGAACTTCTTTCAGTCTCACAACCTGTTCTTATATCCTTAAGGACTCTGGGTTTTCTTTTTAACAGCCAAAGTCATTATGTCCTGCCTCCTTCAGGGGATCTATGTATTCTAGACCAGGGATCTTCAAACTTTACAACTTTAAGACTTGTGGACTTCAACTCCCAGAATCCCTCCTCCAGTAATGTTAGCTCAGGAATTCTGGGAGTTAAAATCCACAAGTCTTAAACTTGCCAAGTTTGAAGACCCTTTCTCTAGATAAACTGTAGTCCAACAGATTAGAAGTCAAGTCCATATGGGGTCATATCTTGTTAAAATCTTGCCTGTATTTAGAGGAAAAGAATTTTCTATAAACAGCTATGACATTTTTCTAAGGTTTATTTGAGAGCCAACAATTATATTTTTCACCTTGTGCAGATCAAACCATTTTCAAGCCAGGAATGATGTATCATGGGTTGATGCTTGATATATTTATTGACATTTGAGGGGGGGAGTGTTTAAAAGGCAAATTTTGGCTATGCTGTAATCTTCCCTGATTAGACCGTCTCCTAATTTGTTGAACTACAACATCTGAAGAGGTTAAAATTGGATAAAGGTTCAATACAACATTCTGGCAAAATGTACAGACCCGCATATTTTAGGAATCTTGTAGAACCATTACTGTACCATAGAATAAGCAAGAAATTGATTTCATTTTTTTCCTGAAAGTTAATTGTTTTATTAGAGCTAGATTAAAATTATTAAAGGCACATGCAGTCAGATCTGGAATATTCAGAGGGCTAGAATAAAATTCCCTTCCATACTGTTTCACCTTCAGTAGATATCTGTTCTTGTAGTAAAACCTTAATTTTCTCCTGTAAATTTCCGGAAGCTTTCTCGAGAATTGCATGTATTATAACTTTGCATTCAGATCGAATCTTTGGCCTAAGAATAATTGGCCTCCAGACCTATCTTTAAAAAAGCTTTTACAAATGTTTATGAATGAGCTGTTCAGATATGAAATGGCTGGATGATGGCTATTCTGATATTATGGAGTTATATTGAGTGCTATTAAGAATACTTTCTGTCTGGACATCATCTCCTGTGAATATTTATTCAGGACAGGAAATGGATGTGAGCCATTCTGAAATGCAATATAAGTTGATGTTAATTCAACTTACAGATGCACTTATTTAAAAAGGATAAGAAAATGCTTTTTACTTGCTGCCTCATCTTATTATAAAGGGGGGGGGGAGAACAACTGGAATGCAAGGGATTAAAACTGACACTCTGCCAGGAAATGTTATTCCTTCTACAATCTCACTATATTAAAATGCATTATTTATTTTCTGAATTCAAGTGACTTATTTGCAAGCTTGTAGCCAAACAGCAGGATTTATTTATGCACTGCATTTATATAGCTGCCCAACCCAAATAACATGTCTGTGGGCAGCCTACAAAAATTAAATAGGGCACAATAAAGTGAATAATATGTGAACATTTGGGCTGACCTTAGCCATTCTAAAAAGCTAAAAAGGATACGTCTGTTAATATACAGTACACAGATAAGAAACCCTTTCAGAAAACTATCAAGGATATTATGGTGTGATAATATACTGACAATATTAATACCTGGAAAATAATCTCAAAATAGCTTGCTTCAATGTATTTGTTTGCTTATTATTGTGAGATTGTGGCTTAAAAGAACCACCAAAGATTCGATATTAATCCAAGGAAAAGAGCTTTATTGTAGCATTTCTGCAGAAACGGGTTCCTGCCCTGGCAGATGGGAGGAACCCAGAGCAAAGTTTGCATTCTATTTTATACCCTAACCTACCGCCCCATCCTGTAGGATGGCTTGGTTTACAATCTACCTATTAAATTTCAGTATACAATTCATTACCTAATATGGGACATCAGAAAGTTAGAGCCTCCTTAACACGTACACATTTTCCCAGATTTTCCCAGAGCACAACGTGTGACTGTTCAATTCCCCTTTCTTGCAGTAGAAATGTATCAACTGGTAATCTTGAGATTTGAGGCACAACTACACAATACACAATGGATTTATTCATTTTCTCCCCTCACAATTATCATTTTATACAGCCACTTCTTCAAAGGACTGTACTTTCAATAGGAAGAGAGATGATAAATGAAAAGAATCTATAAAAATGCTGAGTAGTAAATTGATTTAATCTAATCTTCTGAGATAATTAGGCTGCCTGGTATTGAATAAATGATTTTCTTTCCACCCCAGTTCTATAAGGATATTAATGATATCCTTCTATTAATGAGGGATGTTCAAGAGACTCCCAAAATCTGAGAGATTGGCTGGAACCAGTGGTGGGTTTCAAAGATGTTTACCAGTGGTTTGGTGGGCGTGGCTTGGTGGGTGCGCTTTGCACATGCATGCCAAAGTCGTACTTTGTGCATGCGCAACAGCTTTCCTACTCACCTCCTGCAATCCCTGTAGCTTCAGCAGCTGACGCGGGGCTATCTGCTGTGCCACACGAAACAGCTGCACTTCAAAAGCAGGGAATAAAGTATGGTCAGTATGGGAGCCCTGGCAGACGGGCGGGCCAAACAGCAGCTCCTCAGAAAGAGCTGGTTCAGTCTCGGCTGATCTTCAGTGCTACCGGTACGCCAGAACAGGCCAAAATGGGAGAATAGCACCACTGGCTGGAACAGATCAGACATCCAGCCCTTGCTTATCAATGGAAACCGAGTGGAGCAAGTGGCCAGTTTTTAAGTTTCTGGGTGTTACCCTAAAAGAGGACCTGACCTGGGGTGCCCACATTGCAGCCCTGGTCAAAAGGGCCCAGCAGAGATTATACTACCTGAGGCTTCTCAGAAAACAACAACTGAATGAGAAACTGCTGGTGACCTTCTACCGTTGCACCATAGAGAGCGTTTTAACATACTGCACCTCTGAATGGTTTGCCAATTGCACAGTGGCAGATAGGAAAGCACTCCAGAGGGTTAACGTCATTGCCCAGAAGATCATTGGCTGCCCTCTCCCCTCTTTGGAAGAGCTTTATAGCTCCCGCTGCCTTAAGAAAGTTCAAAACATTCTCAAAGATCCATCTCATCCTGGGAACCCTTTTTTTGAACTATTACCATCTGGCAGACGGTTCAGAATAATAAAAACAAGGACAAATAGGCTGAAAAACAGCTTCTATCTCAGGGCAGTAGCTCTGTTGAATTCTTCTGAATAGTGCGGTATTGGTGCGGTGTCGGGGGTCTTCGGTTCAATGTGTGGAGGGTAAAGGGTGTGTGTTTGTGTTTATTTTCATGGTCATGGTCATGATATGCACTGAAGATGGTGTTTGATTTCGTTGTACGAGGTGCAATGACAATAAAGTAAACTAAACTGACACAGATTTAGGAGAGCTGCATTGTTCTGGGGTCATGTAATCCCACTTTTTCCAACCATCTGACAAGCAAAGTCAATGGGGAAGCCAGATTCACTTAACCCCTGTGTTATCGATACTATCTTAATAACTGCAATGATTCATCTAACAACTGTGCAAGAAAGGTCATAACATGGGGCAAAACTCATTTAAGAACGGTTTCACTTAGCAACAATCATTTGGGGGTCAATTGTGGTTATAAGTTGAGGACAACCTGTAATAGACCAGGGAAAGCTGGAACTAGTTCATCTTTAGTACCAGGATTAGTACTTTAGTACTAAACACAATAACTCACAGTCCTCTGAAAGGTTCTTTAAATCCTATATTTATAATATCTCAACTCTTTTTTTTTCTTTCTTCTGTAAAACTAAAAGTAACACGCTCTTGATTCACAAGTAAGTATATATCTCATCTAAAACTGATCAGGGAGAAACTTCTTTAGTATAAGTATCCATAATAAGTCACAATGATATCAAAATGAGGATACTGTCCATCAGGGGTATCAAACTCAAGGCCCACAGGCCCGATGTGGCCTGCAGGGTGGTTAGATCTGGCCCGTGGGGCCACCCTGGAAACAGCGAAGGGCCAGCCTGTGGTGTCTCCCAGCAAAAATGGAGGTCGGGAGGGCCACACACAGCCCTCCCAAACTCCTTTTTCACTGACGGCGGGTGGTGGTTGCAGGAGGCTGTCGCAGCCAAAATTGGAGCTCAGGAGCTCGTTTTCGCTGGCAGAGCTCTAGGGCCACCATACGCACCCCCAACATGAATGATGTTGAGCTGGCAACACCCACCTGGGCCAGGCCCCCCCCCTCCCCGAGGTCAAACACAACCCTGATGAGGCCCCCAATGAAATCGAGCTTGACACCCCTGCCATACATGATCACAATGACATCTAAGTATTTAAATCACATGATTTGCTTGATGATGTCATGATAAGCATGTCTTTGTTTGCTGCCCCCTATAAACTTTTTTTATTTAAACAACCAAAGATTTGCCCATTTTCTCTGTATCGCTGTGAGTACTACACAGCATTTAACCCATGTTCTTCTGCCCAACCCAGTCATGTAATCCAAAATAATCCTGCAATTCTCCACCTAAAAGTATTAATCTACTAATGCGGCCTGGCTGGTAATACTATCTGTTATTTGTAGACTTGTGTTAAGTAGCAACAAACACTATCTGTTTTCTCAGAGAAACCAGATAGCTTTATCCCCCTTTTGAAGAAAAAAACTAGAAACAGGCTTCAGTATTTTCGAAACAAGGGTGAATGTTGTGTCAAAATATTTTGAAAGGTTGGCCCTGCAGAAGAATTTGCTTTATGTTGGAGCATTCTTCCAGCTTGGCAATGTCTTTCTTGAAGTGCTTGAGGCAACATATAGTCAAACCATCGATTTCTATAAAAGCAGTTTTACTTTTGTTTCCTTTCTGAACAATTCCCAACAAAACATTTATCCCTTATTTATAGCACTACTTATTTATAGCACTACTGACTGGATCAATATTTTCTTTCCACAGATGGGAATTAATGAATGTATGAATTTAGGACTTTTTGACCCTGGTTTGTTTCTTTACATTTATTCACTTTGACTTACAGTTGCCACTCCTTGTTTGCAGAAGTCTTTTTGAAGCTCTTTGCTGTTTCTCTGTGCATTAATTAAAGATGTCTAAAACCTTTCAAGCTTAACACAGGTTATGTTGACCTTATAAAATTGTTCACAATCTTCCCTGGACATGACAGATGTATTCTTGAGTATAAGATGTCAGTTTCAGGCTCAGAATATTTCTGGAACTATTGAAACTTCATCAGAACACTTTCAGGAAGGTCAGAACATCTGTTTCAAGCTCAAAATAGAGGTTTCAAAATGGAAATGTCTCATATTTAGGGTTTGGGTTTTTTTTGCACAGCATTAGATGTATCCAGCTCAAATGAGTTGGTTCAGCAAACTTAGCCACCTCACATCCCATTCAGATCATTTCTGAACAAGCTTAAAAAACACCCACTTTGCTCTGTCAGGTCTTTCTTTTTTTTTTTTGCAGATGCTTCATTATCAAACTAGATAACCCCATCAGTGCACTGATGATGTTACCTAGTTTGGCAATGAAATGTCTACAAGAAATCCCGGAGTTCAGAGAGCACCAAGGACCCCACAGTTCAACCCTGAGCTACAAGTTCATTTCTATCTGTATCACTGAATTGGATTGGATTTTAGTGATACCGACAATACATGGTGTTTGGCATATGGCAGATGAATGAAACACATAGAAGAGAAATCTAAAATCTTGCTGCCCACTTTCTTTCCCCACAACTTTGAAGTACCGTTGCAGCAGTTCTTTACCATGGCCAAGGACCAAAAATAAACCAGTCAGACAACAAATACAATTCTGGAGGCAACGTGGCAGAATTTTAGGCACATTTAGAGACATAGGTGTAGGAGATAGAATACATCTAAGTATCCTGAAAGAGTATTGTTAAAACAATCCTTAAAATTCAAATGTATAGTTTAAAAATATAATTAACGATTGTGTAAAGGAAATGGATTGTGGATTCAATAAGGCCCACCCCGCACAAAAAGTCTTCAGATAGGGTTTTCATATATTTTCCATCCAGTATTGATGCTGATAACACATTAAAATATGCCAATGTGATAACTTTTGCATAATTCAGTTTGACTTGTATCTAGCTGCATTGAAACTAGCCTATGGGCTATTTCAAGGACTTATGTTTGCTAGCCAAGTTTATACATCTCGCCTTTCTATATGTGTAATTTTCTGCAATAGCTCTAAGTTATCTCATTTAAACCCTAATGTTGTAAATACCTAGAAATGTTCATTTTTTTAATGCAGTAGATCTTTTCCATTTGGTAGTAAACCTGTCAGCTAAAATTAAAGAGAGCAATCCAGAGAGGGGAAAGAGATAATTGAGATTATAAAGTCTCCAAAGCTGCGATATTGTTATAGGACCCTCTGGAGCCCAGGAATTAGCTGAACAGGCATGTATCACTGTCTTCCCACCAATGGATCATCCCCTGTATGGAACAATCAGTGTAAATGATTGCTGAACTAATGAGGTTACTACATGCCTGTTCTGGATCATAACAAACAGTTTGGAGAAAAAGCAAAGAGATCATTTTTATCGGATGGGAAGTTACAACCTGCTTCCAATCTGCATTTTGATAATAGTCTTCTGTGATAAATGCTAAATGATAATTAATTGTAAGGATTTCATGGTTCAAACTCATATTACATCAACGTGTGGAAACAGTCCCGGAAAAGAATATATATATATATATTCTTTTCCAGGACTATACATGAAAACTACTGCTTGCAGATAAATCTATATGCCTCAACTGACCTTGACCTCATTTGCCAAAATAATACAGTCATGTGCATGTAGTTGCCGGGAGACAAGCTTTGCTTGAGAAGGCATTTTTAAAACTATAAATATGATATAAATGAATACTACAACCTGCATCTTTCCTGTTTCTTATATTCTGTTTGCCGCTTCCCATTTGTGGTCTTTATTATTCTACTTTAAATTATTTGAATGAAAAGCTTGGATTGAAAGGATACAGTATACTCTTATGAGCTGTATTTTAATTTTCTCCATTGAGTGATGACTACAACAAGGTTTAAATGTCTTTTTGCACCAATGACCCTGTCTGACCATGAGAGAGAGAGAGACGAGAAGTCGTCTCTACCATGTGTTTTGTTCTTCATTTGAACAATTGTCAGTAGAACGAGTGCCTTGAGTTAAAGGACAAGGGGATTTCCTGTCTCTCTCCAATGTGTGATTTAAATAGAAGCCAGATTACCTATTCTATGTAATTTTTAATAGAGCTACCATTTACATTACAAACATTTGTTAGCATTCATTAATAACTGGCCTAAATCAACCCTTTATATTCTAAGCAGCTATGTTATGAACACTCCCCTTTTGAAAGGAGCCTGCTGCTATTTTATTTATTTATTTATTTATTTGTTTGTTTGTTTATTTATTTGTCAAACATGTACAAGATAACAAGTATAGGTATAAACATAAATATGAACAAAGGAAGTAAATAAATGGGGACAGTAAGACAGGGACTGTAGGCATGTTGGTGCACTTATGTACACCCCCTTTAAGGATCTCTTAGGAATGGGGTGAGGTCCACAATAGACATTTTGAGGTTGAAGCTACGAGGGGTTGAGGCTGTAACAGCGGAGTCGGGTCGGGCGTTCCAGGTGCTGAGCACTCTGTTGCTGAAGTCGTATTTTCTGCAATCGAGTTTGAAGCGGTTTACCTTGAGTTTGTATCAATTGTTTGCTTTTGTATCGATTTTGTTTTTCTGTATTCTTGTAGCACTCTTCATATGTTCAGGAGCTCATACTCTAACAAGGAATCCATCCACTTAGGTATTGTTTATCCATTTATCTTTTACCATTGCTGGCACTAAAGCCTTCTGCAGAGAGTTAGATCTTTACATAATGCATCTGAAGTAGGACAGTCTGAGCCTCATTTGTGCCTCTAGTGAGAATTCTGGGTTGCTTTGTCTAATGATCCATTTGTTTATGTCCTTGGCTGTCCACAATATTCTCAGGAGTCTTTTCCAACGTCAAGTGACCACATAGATAGTCCTTATCCAAGATGATCTGTCCCTAAACCTGTCTCTTCAAGTTTTACATCTACAGTGTTACTGCTATAATTGATTCATCTTTCTTGCTGCGGGTGGCCACTTTCTTCTTATCCTTCTGTCTACCTTTCTGAGCATTATAGACTTATCAAGAGAGTAGGGTCTTCAGTTGTTACCATATTGGCTTGTACATACATATCTATAGTGTTTCCCACACCTTCCTCCCCTCCCCCCTTTTCAATCATGTCTGTGTCTCGAAGATTGCCTGAACAAGTCCCTGAAATTTCCTTTTTTCAGAAGTCACTTTGCCATTGCCTCCTTCCCAGGGATGGGCTTCAAAAATTTTAGCAATGGGTTCTCTGCCCGGTTGCTGGGTGGGCGTGGCCATGGTGGGCATGGCCTAGTCAGCCTCCTGCATCACGGTGGAGGGGGGGCGTTTTTGTCCTCCCCAGGCTCCGGAGGCTTTCCTCAAGCTTCTGGGAAGGTGAAAACAGCCTCCCGGGCTCTGGAGGCTCTCTGGAAGCTGGAAACGGGCCCATTTCCAGTCTTCACGAACTTCCAGGAGGCCTATTTTTCACCCTTCCTGAGCTTCCATGCGTGCCCTGCACTTACCTGCATCCAAAACAGGCCGCCTGGGGACTCCTGGGAGGGATGGCCAGGAGTGGAATTTGTGAGTTCTCAGAAGTGCACAGAATCTTAGCTAGGGGCTCTCCTGAACCCCTGTGAGCCCCCAGCAGCCCACCCCTGCTCCTTCCTAGGGCTGAGAGAAAGTGGTTGGCCCAAGGTCATCCCCCTAGCTTTGTGACTAAGGTGGGAATAGAACTCAGACTCCCTGTTTCTACTAATGTGATGTCTTACCCACTACACCTAACGGGCTGTATACCGTAGTGTATAGTAAGAGCCTAAACTATTTTGCTTAATTTTGTTATGGAAGTGGGCCGTCGTTTATTTCTGTCACGTTTTTTCAACTTCCCATTCAGCCCATGGTTATGGGATCTCTAGTCAACTACCATTCAGGTACAAGCCTGGGGCAAAGTAGCTGCCAAGATTAGACAAGGCGGGCTGAATATTATACTGTAAAGCTATAACAGAAGATTATGTACATGCTTCACAAAAGTCCTTCACAAAAATGATGGGAAAACAAAGCAGAAATCAAAGCCAAAGTTGCCTCTGTGTTTCCATGATTTGGCTGCATTCATATACTGCAGAGAGAAAAATAAAAATGTCCAATGACTGGCATATCTTGGTGAGAGGAAGGAATAGCTGCGAATATGCCATAATAGCTCAGAAAAGCTTTTTAAAAAATCTGCAAGTCCATACCAAAAACTTGCAATAGCAGAAATGTAAATTCTAAGCCCTGGAATTTAATTAAGGAAGGAGGTCTATACAAGATATTGGGGGAAGATGTGGGTGGGGAAGGCAAGTTAAATATGCATTATTTGCAAAATGGGAAAGGCTGCTTGTTCAAAAATTAGCAATAAATTTGCTAGGCTTATCTTTTGAAAGGAAATTACAAAACAGGGAGGAGAAAATATTTGGAAGTGAGAACTATTTTGGTAAAGGCTTCTTTTTCTCTTTTCTTCCTGCCCCTCAGGCTAAAGATAATATATGCAAGATACGCATCGCTCAGAGAACCGCTGATAGCACGCTTGAGGAGAACAGAAATCCCTTTTTGAGGATTTGATGACAAGGGGTGGATTTTCTACTGTGCTGCCCTAGTGCATGCATAATCTTCTTCCACTTATGCTGAGCTTGAATATTCTAAAACTCATTTATGATAAAATGTCCCCAACCTCTAGTGAGCTCTCCATCCAAAGGTAACCAAACCTAGGCAGGTAATATATTAGGTAACTTTCATTTCTGGATGGCCTTCGTAGTATAATGCATGGCACAATAACCTTGGAAAATGCTGGCCTATTTTCCAGCTTTGGAAAGCTAATATCAGCAGCCCACCACATACCCAAGATCAAATTAATGAATTGGAAATTCCTCTGCTAAAATAGTAGATAGAAAGCTGCTCCTAGAGATATATATATATAAAATACTTTCCTTTTACATTTTAGAATTAAGTCACTCGGAGTTAAGACTTCCCTGAATCTAAGAATAAGGTGGGGAAAGACCTTTGACCTTTCCTAAAATAACTTTTCATAACCACTGAACAACACTTTCACTTTTCCTTTTTATCTTTTCCTAGGTAGACAGGTCATAGCTAGTTTGGAAGTAGCAATTTCTGGTCATATCCTGCTTTCGTCCTCTAAGATGAGGACATGGTTATGGTCTGCTGTGAAACTGAGGCATAACGAAAGACTCTCTGGATTTATTGAAAGAAATGACAAACAGAATGAGAAATCTCACTTCCAAGGCTAAAGGTAACGCCTTCCTAACCACCAAGAATGGCAGGAGACAGCGCTCTTAGTTTTAAGCAATCATTTCAAAATCTCCAAAAGCAATAAAAGGAAAGAAGCTGAAAGTTGCCATCTCTCGGGACTTTGATATTCTAGAGACACAGAAAATCAGAAAAAAATCATCTACACCAGGGGTGTCCAACCTTGGCAACTTTAAGACTTGTGGACTTCAACAAGTTGAAGTCCACAAGTCTTAAAGTTGCCAAGGTTGGACACCCCTGATCTACACTAACACTGACAGGGCAAGCTACTGCATACTGTGTCTTCTTCTGACCATTTTAAAACAAACAGTAGCTTTAGACTTCCGGTTTGTCGGCTCGCGAGCGGCAGGGATTTGCGGCTGCGCGATCCCTGCCGCTAGCCGCTTTGGGGCTCCGACCCAGACGGGTACGGAGCTAGGCTGCCTGCAGGGGCAGCTGAAGGTAGGGGGATCCGGAGAGGGGTTTGGGGGTGTTGCAGACCCCTCCCGGCCGGTAGAACCCCCTTTCCCAGGACGTGCAGCGGCGGGTCCGTAATGGCCGCCACAAAGAAGCTGGCAGCCGGGTAAGAATGCGAGGAGGAAGTGGAGAAAGTGCTTGTGAGGAGAAAGTTTTTCTTGGCTCCTAGGACTCTAAGACATATTTAATAAAATTCCTGAAAAGTATGACTTTCTGAATAATACTTGCCAGAAGAGGAAAAAGCGGCAGTTTGATGGTGCTGAAAGGATAGCTTTCCTCTTTTCCTACGGAATAAATAACTGGATATTAAGAAACCTATTTTTTTAGGTGAAAATTGGTTTTAAGCGATGAGTGGGAAGAGAGAGGATTAAAAAGAAAATATTTGTATGCTAAGACTTTGTTGGAGGAGATGCCTTAAGGATTTGAAGACTAGAATATACTGCAATAAGATTTTAAACAGATTTGGACTTTCTTTCTCTTTGATTGATATTACCCCAGAAGGAGAAAGTGAGAACTCTGCCTTGGTTTGGACTGACTGATAACTTTGGGACTGCTTTATTTTTTTTATTTTTTTGAATATTCTGGTTGTTGTAAGAAGAAAGAAGGGGAAAAGAAAAGAAAAGATTTATAGTGGCTTTTTCTGTTGAGGAACTAAGAAAAGAATATGAACAAGCAAAAAAAATGGTAAAGATGGTGTGGAAGAAGCTTTCCTTTTTTAGAAATGGCGCTTATTAACTATCAACAAACATTACAACAGATGAAGACAGCAGAGGAACAAGAAAGAAAGGAAGGAGCCATTTTAATGAATCTCAGAATTTGATCAAGAAAGAAGGAAGAGAGAAAAGAAGAGAACTAAAGGACTTAAGATTTAAAAAACATTTAAGAAAGGGAAAAACAAGGTGCAAAATCAATATAAGGATGGTAAACAAAAGGGAAGAGGAATACGACAGAGAAGGGAAGCCAGTAAGGCAGAGGCTAGAAGAAGGGGGGTAGAAAGGTTTGTTGGGAGAAGAAAGAAAGGGAAAAGGTGGAGAAAAGCTACAACGTTTTGAAATTAAATGAAAAAAAGGAATTTTTTATGGATAATGGATAAAGTATATTTTTTTAAAAAAAGATTTTGCAAGGTACATAAGATGAGATGGTAGTATTGTAATGGTTTAAGAGTTGATAAGAGATTAAAATGTTAAAATGTTTAATAATGATTGGCTTTAAAATTTAATAATAGGGGAGGTTTAGAATACTGTTTTAATTAAAGAGTTTAATAAGATTATGGTATTGATGTTATTATAAAATTTTTATTATAGTATTTGTTTTTAATATTTGGATTTATTGTCTAATTATGTATTTAATTATTTTGGATGTACTAGTTAGATAGAATGTACCAAGCAAAATCGGATTGGGTATTGGATGTTATCTTAAAGGTTAATTTGATTAACTTAGGGGGAGATAGAAAGGCATCATACTCTGATTAATGATTTCAGGAGAAACTTATTTTTTCTTTTTTATAAGGAATGAGACAAAGGGATGATAAAAATGGACAAAAGATACAAATATAATGATTCAAACTAAGATGATTAATTAAGATAGAATTAAGAAGAGTGAAATATGTGGAGAAGTTAATATAGAAGGCTTAGAATGGTAAATAAAATAAGTAATGATATGTAAGATGAGCATGAATATAATTGAAGTCCATGAAGAGAGAGATACCTGGGTCCAAGTTACTTTCCAAAAAGATTTTTTTATGTTTTGTGTGTTGTGTGTATATGTTTTTTTGGGGGAGAATTAGTAAAACTTGCAGAAATATAGAATGAGAATAATGGTAACTAAGTCAGAAAGAAATAGATGAAATAATAATAATGATATTGAATAAGAGTAAAGAGAAGTAAAGAGAAATTGAATAAGAGGTTTTTGTATGTTATATGGAAATGGTTTAAAACAGAATCATAATTTATCTGACTTGTTAAATTTACAATGAAAAAAGGTTTAAACATGTAATGAATAATGATAATTTGTGTGTTTTAAAAATTAATAAAACTTGTTTAAAAAAAACAAAAAACAAACAGTAGCTTTGAGTATGTGCAATTGGGACAGTGTTCTCTAAAATGCCTTAATTGGGACAGTGTTCCCTGAAATGCCTTATTTCTTGGTATCTCTCCTGGCTCAGGGAGATTTATGAGATGACGATTTCAAACGTAAGCATTTTACATCAACTGAATGGAATTGCTGAGCCACATGCTAAGTGATTTGCCCAAGCTTTATCCTTTATATAACCAGAACTTCATTTTGCACAGTGGGAAAACAGATTACTCAGCATGCTGTAGCTCGGTCACCCTCCTTTAATCCCTTATGTGCTAATACTGTCTGTGTGCTTGTTTTGCCTGTGGACTCCTTTGTTCCTCTTCCTCCTATAATATTCTGACTTGCTTCCAATTTCTGGAATCCTTTAAAGGGTTATATTTATAGCTATTTCCCAAGGCCCAGGTAAACCATGATCTATCACTACAGATATTTTTGCCTGACTTACACAACACATGAAGCAAAAAATCGTGGCTTTTAGTGGTGAGTTAGGGACAACTGACCACTTTATTGTAAAATACCAAAGTACAGTGGAACCTCAGGGCGCGAACTATCCTGTTCGCGACCAAATCGGGTGGCGAACAAAAATCCACCCAATTTTTGAATTAGGTCACGATTCAAAATCGGGTGGCAACAAAATTGGTGCGGAAAGATTCCCTTTCTGTGCTGATTTCCCCTTTGGCGCCATTTTTTTTCTGCACACATGCACAGTTGGTCGTGCTTCCAGACAAGACCAAATCGGGTCACAACCGGAGCCCGGGAATGGATTACGGTCATAACCTGAGGCTCTACTGTACCCTTTTGAATTAGTCCAAAGTTTTTCCTAGTTCTGCCTCCTCTTTCTCTTCTGGCCAATCATAAGCAAGTGGGAAGCGGTTGTGAGCCCCCAAAGAATCTGAAAAATTATCCTCACTCAGTCCTGTTGGAAGAAAAATACAGTCCAGTTCCAAGCCTGGAGAAAGAAACCTGGTTGTTGAAAACAAAATGGAGTCTGACTGTAGGAAAGAAGGTCTCTTTATTTGGTTTTCCAGAAACTTCTGTGACAGCAGCATGTTTGGCTGACAAAATGGGGTCGAGATAGGTGGGCTTTTATACATTCTTTGGGGCTTTGTGATTGAGATGCTTTTGGTTGTGAAATGTACTTTAACCTGTGCTTGAGTGTGCCCTTTTTGTATTCTAATTCAACAAACATTGTTGCCATTTTTAATGATCTCAGAATTTGATCAAGAAAGAAGGAAGAGAGAAAAGAAGAGAACTAAAGGACTTAAGATTTAAAAAACATTTAAGAAAGGGAAAAACAAGGTGCAAAATCAATATAAGGATGGTAAACAAAAGGGAAGAGGAATACGACAGAGAAGGGAAGCCAGTAAGGCAGAGGCTAGAAGAAGGGGGTAGAAAGGTTTGTTGGGAGAAGAAAGAAAGGGAAAAGGTGGAGAAAAGCTACAACGTTTTGAAATTAAATGAAAAAAAGGAATTTTTATGGATAATGGATAAAGTATATTTTTTAAAAAAAGATTTTGCAAGGTACATAAGATGAGATGGTAGTATTGTAATGGTTTAAGAGTTGATAAGAGATTAAAATGTTAAAATGTTTAATAATGATTGGCTTTAAAATTTAATAATAGGGGAGGTTTAGAATACTGTTTTAATTAAAGAGTTTAATAAGATTATGGTATTGATGTTATTATAAAATTTTTATTATAGTATTTGTTTTTTAATATTTGGATTTATTGTCTAATTATGTATTTAATTATTTTGGATGTACTAGTTAGATAGAATGTACCAAGCAAAATCGGATTGGGTATTGGATGTTATCTTAAAGGTTAATTTGATTAACTTAGGGGAGATAGAAAGGCATCATACTCTGATTAATGATTTCAGGAGAAACTTTTTTTTTCTTTTTTATAAGGAATGAGACAAAGGGATGATAAAAAATGGACAAAAGATACAAATATAATGATTCAAACTAAGATGATTAATTAAGATAGAATTAAGAAGAGTGAAATATGTGGAGAAGTTAATATAGAAGGCTTAGAATGGTAAATAAAATAAGTAATGATATGTAAGATGAGCATGAATATAATTGAAGTCCATGAAGAGAGAGATACCTGGGTCCAAGTTACTTTCCAAAAAGATTTTTTTATGTTTTGTGTGTTGTGTGTATATGTTTTTTTGGGGGGGAGAATTAGTAAAACTTGCAGAAATATAGAATGAGAATAATGGTAACTAAGTCAGAAAGAAATAGATGAAATAATAATAATGATATTGAATAAGAGTAAAGAGAAGTAAAGAGAAATTGAATAAGAGGTTTTTGTATGTTATATGGAAATGGTTTAAAACAGAATCATAATTTATCTGACTTGTTAAATTTACAATGAAAAAGGTTTAAACATGTAATGAATAATGATAATTTGTGTGTTTTAAAAATTAATAAAACTTGTTTAAAAAAAAACAAAAAACAAACAGTAGCTTTGAGTATGTGCAATTGGGACAGTGTTCTCTAAAATGCCTTAATTGGGACAGTGTTCCCTGAAATGCCTTATTTCTTGGTATCTCTCCTGGCTCAGGGGAGATTTATGAGATGACGATTTCAAACGTAAGCATTTTACATCAACTGAATGGAATTGCTGAGCCACATGCTAAGTGATTTGCCCAAGCTTTATCCTTTATATAACCAGAACTTCATTTTGCACAGTGGGAAAACAGATTACTCAGCATGCTGTAGCTCGGTCACCCTCCTTTAATCCCTTATGTGCTAATACTGTCTGTGTGCTTGTTTTGCCTGTGGACTCCTTTTGTTCCTCTTCCTCCTATAATATTCTGACTTGCTTCCAATTTCTGGAATCCTTTAAAGGGTTATATTTATAGCTATTTCCCAAGGCCCAGGTAAACCATGATCTATCACTACAGATATTTTTGCCTGGACTTACACAACACATGAAGCAAAAAATCGTGGCTTTTAGTGGTGAGTTAGGGACAACTGACCACTTTATTGTAAAATACCAAAGTACAGTGGAACCTCAGGGCGCGAACTATCCTGTTCGCGACCAAATCGGGTGGCGAACAAAAAATCCACCCAATTTTTGAATTAGGTCACGATTCAAAAATCGGGTGGCAAACAAAATTGGTGCGGAAAGATTCCCTTTCTGTGCTGATTTCCCCTTTGGCGCCATTTTTTTTTCTGCACACATGCACAGTTGGTCGTGCTTCCAGACAAGACCAAATCGGGTCACAACCGGAGCCCGGGAATGGATTACGGTCATAACCTGAGGCTCTACTGTACCCTTTTGAATTAGTCCAAAGTTTTTCCTAGTTCTGCCTCCTCTTTCTCTTCTGGCCAATCATAAGCAAGTGGGAAGCGGTTGTGAGCCCCCCAAAGAATCTGAAAAATTATCCTCACTCAGTCCTGTTGGAAGAAAAATACAGTCCAGTTCCAAGCCTGGAGAAAGAAACTGAAAACAAAATGGAGTCTGACTGTAGGAAAGAAAGTCTCTTTATTTGGTTTTCCAGAAACTTCTGTGACAGCAGCATGTTTGGCTGACAAAATGGGGTCGAGATAGGTGGGCTTTTATACATTCTTTGGGGCTTTGTGATTGAGATGCTTTTGGTTGTGAAATGTACTTTAACCTGTGCTTGAGTGTGCCCTTTTTGTATTCTAATTATTGTTGCCTGACTCCCATTGTGGCTGAGAGGTCATGCCCTGTCCTTGGAACTGGGTGGGGGAAATATAGACTTTAGGAGTCTTTTTTATCTACTTTTTACAGCCTTCTGTTGGAGCTGTGGCTGAAGGCATTTTGTTTATGAACAGGGTGGCCTGGTTTTCTTAATGGGTACAAACTATCCATCTCTAAAGACCAGGCTTCTTCTTGAGACTGTTTTCCTGTAGCAGGAAGACTGGGGCTGCTTTCTGCCTTTAAGAACATGTTTCTCCTCTTCTCCTTTAGGGGAAGTATAATATTCTGCCTCTTTTAATATTCTCATTCTCTAGGAGATGGGGCTTCCTACATCCAGAAGTGGTATTCTGCAGGTTCTGACCAGTTCTGGAGAACCAGTAGTGGAAATTTTGAGTAGTTCGGAGAACCGGCAAATACCACCTCTGACTGGAGATTTTACAGTATCCTTCCCCTGCCATGCCCACCAAGCCACGCCCACAGAACCGGTAGTAAAAAAAATTGAATCCCACCACTGCCTACATCCCCTTCAATCATGAATATTATGATGGCAGAACTACTAAAAATGGAAAGTAGTTTTATCATTCTCTAAGAATCATTGGGAAGGTGAGGCTAGATTCACTGGCTGGACTCAGAATATCAGTGGTAGAACATTTTCTCTGATGGTGCAAAACAAGATTCAGTTTCCACCCCATCCCTGAAGAGAGTGGCTTCCAACTATCCTGGATATTCTCTAAAACTTAGGAGAATGAGAAGAAAAGGGGAAGAAAAATAGGTATACTCTCTGAAGTCAGCCCTGACCTTGAACTGAAACTCAAGAACATATTGTATTCAAAGAGGTAGTAAATAAATAATTTTGCTAGAGTGTATTGATGTCATTTAAACCATTGCCTTCCTTTTGTTTCGTATTTCTATTTTTCCAATAACCAAGGGAAATTTGGCTTTGCTGGTCTAATCAGGGAATTTTTCATTAAACCCATATCCAAAACTGCACAGTTCTATAGCGGAAACTATACCTTGTGATTTAGAATTGGGACAAGGTTTTTTATGTTCTGTATTTCGGCCTTTCATCGGTTCTTATTTCTTTTTCGGTCACTCTGTTGCTTTGTGGTTTGAATTTCCAATTCACCACCCAGAGTCATTTGTTTCCTGATTAGGTACCTGATCCTAATCCTTCCTCCCTGCTGCAATTTGTTTTCATTGTAGAATATTTTTCTTGTCTATTAATCATCCTAAAAATCTTAGCATTCTTTATCAATTAGAATTTATCTCCTGATCTGAAAATTAAAGCAATTGCTTCTTACAATGTGTGCCATTTGATTACAGTTGGCATATGGCACAGGAATATATATTAAAGCTTGGATATCATTAAAAGTCACCCTAAATTATAAATAACATAAAATCTTAAGACTTGCTTTAACTGTCTGCTATTTATAGTTTTTGTTGAGGTAAGCTATCACAGGGCCGGTCCAATAATGACCAGGGGGGGGGGGGGAGGTGGGGGGGGAGAAATCCTCTGTAACATTAATCCAGTTAGATTGTTCTTGCCAAATGGAATTATCATGCATCTAACATCCTAGAATGGTTATGCATATTTGAAAAGGGAACACATTTTCAAATAAAATATCTAGAGAAGGGTCATGATGTTCATATTTATGCCTTCTGGATTTTCTGGCCCAAGGTGCCACCTGTATTTTTATATCTGGCAGAATGAAAATACGTGCTCATTTAAGTATATCAGAAATATAACCTGACTTTAAGTATACATTATAGAATAAAAATACAAAATGTGCTCCCTTCCAGTGATTTCCATCATAGAACACAATCTCAGAATTGCTATTCTGATCTTCTGATTCACCCCTCCCACTTTTTTTTCTCTTTTCTTATCCAGATCCTCAATGCAGTGGTACTGCTGATTATATTGAACGCCTTGACAGATCCTGGCCAGTATCACTTGGCGGGTACTGAATTAAGCAATGACTTTGAATTTATGGATGATGCCAGTAAGTATATATCATTTCATTAGTAATTTACAATCTGGCTCCTGTTAAACTGGTATTGTGCCAGGGCAGCACTTTCACAACTGGCATAATATTGCTGTGTGTATATATATATGGGGGCTGAACCTTCTCTGAAAGTTCTTGAGACAATACTATTAAAGACGATATTTATACGGAAGACTTTAATTAAAACAGGCTGCCTTGCCCGTTGAGATTCAGCTTGGAAAAGGTGTGGGCTCCCCCTAAAAAATAGAAGACCAGTAGATGGCAGCAAAGAAATAGAGAAAAATCTAATACTTGGCTGACATCTAATGGTGTCCAACATTTTTGCAACACCAAAAAAGAATAGGTATTATTTATTTAGCACAGGGGTCCCTAAACTTTAAGACTTGGGGACTTCAACTCCCAGAATTGTCCAGCCAGCTATGAAGTACACAAGAATTCTGGGGGTTGAAGTCCACAAGTCTTAAAGTTGCCAAGTTTGGAGACCTTTGATTTAGCATATGGCATGCAATATCAGGGAAATCTACAAATGCTAGGTATAAGGCAGTCCTGACAGTGAAAATTGCTAGTTCATTCTGTTTGATACTTGCATGCCTATCTGTGGTATATTATACAGGGCAAACTCAACTTTGACCAGCTGACTAGTGGCACTCAGGTTGCTAGCTCTTTCAGGCCCCTCCTCACCCTGTGTTTTGTTGACTTGCATCTGGCTAGGTCCAGCACCATCTTCTGCTCTCCACACCTACAAAGGCAGTTAGTCACTGAAGTGGTACCCATTTATCTATTTGCAATATTGCATGTTTTTGAACTGCTGGGTGCGCAGGATCGAGCAACAGGAGCTCACTCCATCTTATAGTGCAAGGCTCGAACCACCTGAGTGCAGACCATTTCTGTTCTGCAGTTTCAGCATCATTAAACCACTGAGCCACAGTGTCTCCACATAAAGATAGGCTGGGGCCTGGGGGTTGGGGGTCCCTGTCTTACTGCACCAAAAAAATGTTGGAAGTCACTGCTTTTTGTTTCTTTTTTATTCCCCCCCACCTTCATTCACTTTTTTCCAACTTCCAACTCAATTGTTCTATATTCTATGTTCTATTCCCTTTATTATCTTTCCTTTCCCATTTTTTCACAATCTTTATTTCTATTTTATATTAATAAAATAATTTTTTATATAAAAAAGAGCATAAGTTAGTGATGAGGATGATGAGGATGGAGCAGCTCCAGAATGGAAAAGGTGCTGAACTTGGATTGATAGTTCTGAGACATAAATGTGGAAAAAGATATCAGTTTGGTGGCGTTAAGAATATAGAGTTAAGCGGGTGGGGTTTAGCTCAGGCATGTTTTTCTCAGGCCAAAGAGCTGTGTGGTCCAAAATTGCTATCTTCTGCAAGCATTAGTCTGAAAATATTTGGACACATCACTTCAAGCCAAGTTCTCCAGCAGAGGATGCTCCTGCACCAGAAAAATACTTTCTGGGCCAAAGGAGCAGAAACTAGGCCGGAAACACCTTCTAATAATACCCAGGAAAATCCAGTTTTGTCTCAGGCCAGTTCATGTTTCATAAACAAGGAGAGGCTTGTTTAAGAGGAAAAAAAGCAATCTTGATTTCTGTGGCCTCTGGTACCATTGTGTATTGTTAAAAAAGATGGAATGCTATTAAGAGAGCAGTTTCGATTGAATCTCTGAATATTTTCCTTGGGGACTAATAATAATGAACACATTTTATTTAGTAAAACAAAATGCTGGCTTTCCACAGGGCTGTGACTGATTCATTATTTATTTCAGATATGTGTATTGCAACTGCGGTCTCTCTTCTCATGATTCTCATTTGTGCGATGGCCACCTACGGTGCATATAAGGTGAGGCCTAATGTAGGGCGTTGTATTCTGTCTTAATTAACTTACTTTGAAACTGGTCCATAAGTCGTGAGATGTTGGGCAGCAGACCACAAAGCGGAGGGGTGGGGGGTGAGAAGCACAAAGAAAGCTAGACATTCATAAAGAAGGATTATCTACAGTCAGTTAGGCCCAAAACATGATGAAATAAAGATGTACTTTGCATAAGGAGGAAAGATATTACACATTGTCAAGGAGATGCATACACCAGAGCACGAGGCTGCATTTAGAAATACTGTATATAAAGAAGTTAGCGTAGATCGGGGTGTCAAATTCAATTTCATTGAAGGCCGCATCAGGGTTGTGTTTGACCTCGGGGTGTGTGTATGTGGCCAGAATGGGCACGGCCAGTTCGAAGTCACTTGTGTCAGGAGGCACCTGTGGTGGCCAAGTGCTAAGGCAGGACTTCTCTCAGACCCTCCCTCCCTCTCATTATAATCTTCCTTCCTTCCTTCCTTCCTTCCTTCCTTCCTTCCTTCCTTCCTTCCTTCCTTCCTTCCTTCCTTCCTTCCTTCCTTCCTTCCTTCCTTCCTTCCTTCCTTCCTTCCTTCCTCTCTTTCCTTATTTTTCCTTCCTTGCTCTATTCCCATTTTTCCTTCTTTTTCTTTGTCTTTCTCCTTTCCGGTCCCTTCTTGCATGCTCAAATGCAAAATTTCTCCTTTTGTTTTGCTTTTAGCTTGTTTTGCTAGCCCTGTGCCAGTGAAAATGGAATCCGCGTGTGGCCCTTCCGAGTTCCATTTTCACGGGCAGAGACACCAAAGGCCGGTCCTTTGCTGTTTCCAAGGCACCCTGTGGGACAGTTTCAGCCTGCAGTCCTTCAGTTTGACACCCCTGGCTGAAATTAATTATAGAGGAGGATGGATTCCATAATCTAATGTTATGTTTGATTATCACTTCTGTGGCCACGATAGCTGGAAATTCTAAGAATTATAACCCAATATAAAGAGCGCCTAGTTGAGACAGGCTTCCTAGAATAACAACTGTAAGCATTGTGAACTTTTCTCAGGACCAGTAAATTGCTTTGAAAAACTTTTTAGGAAAATATCCCAAAGGTGCTTTTCAAAAAGCAACTGGACTTTCTTGTTTTTTCCTTGAAGATGTTTTGCTTCTCATCCAAGAAGCTCCTTCAGTTCTGACTGAATGGTAGTGAATGGAATGATTTATATTCCTTGCAGTCATCTGGTCATTACCATTCTCTCTGAGAACCGTTGAGGCCGCTTGGAGGTTTATCTATGCCTTCAGGGTGACTTGAATAGTGCAAATGGTTGTGGAAGCTTCTTGCAACTGTTGAAAGGACTGTGCTGTAAATAGGAGATAGATCGTTTTGTATTCCTCCCTCTCTATTAAGAGAGGGCTGTTCAATTTTAACGTAGGTGGCCTCTTTGACTCCTCTTCCACACCAGCAGGGTCTATCCAGAATGTGGACTTTGTTGTCTTCAAAACAGTGGCCTTTGTCTTTTCAATGTAGATCAGGGGTCCCCAACCACCGGCCCGTGGAACAAGTCCTACGGGCCGCTGGCTTGCTGGGCGCCGCCATCTTGTTTTGATGAAAAAGTGCTTCCGGTGAGCTTTTCGGGTAGAAAGCTCACGGGAAGCACTTTTTCATCAAAACACTGTTCATCAAAACATTTCTACCCGGAAAAGCTCACGGGCGCTGGGAGCCGCCATCTTGTTTTTGATGAAAAAGTGCTTCCGGTGAGCTCACCGAAGCACTTTTTCATCAAAACAAGATGGCGGCACCCAGGTGATGTCGGTACCGGGCCGCGCCATAAAAAAGGTTGGGGATACCGGGACGCGGCGTAAAAAAGGTTGGGGATCACTGATGTAGATGGACTGCTGAATCTTGCCCTGATAGGTTTGTTCTCCTTGTCAGGGATGTCAAACTCAATTTCATTGAGGGCTGCATCAGGGTTATGTTTGACCCCAGCGGGCTGGGTAGGGGAAGTGGGATGGGGTGGGCGTGGTCCGCTGCCAGCAAAAATGAAGCTCGGGGGGATATGGACCCCATTTTGAGCTGGAACAGCCTCCTGTAGCCCTCTGCCAGAGAAAACGGAGCTTGGGGGTACTTTTGCAATAGGCGCACCATGGGCTGGTCCTTCGCTGTTTCCAGGGCAGCCTCACAGGCCGGATGTAAGTACTCTGTGGGCCAGATCTGACCCACGGGCCTTGAGTTTGACACCCCTGTCCTATGTTGTGCCATGGTTTGTGAAATGATTGTTTTGTTTCTCCAATGTACAGATCTGCACATGTCTCAGTGTACATTGTATTGCATATATCATACAGCTCAGTTTGTGTCTGGGTGTTTTATCCTTGGAGTGGACAAGCTTCTGCCTTAGTATTCTTAGTATTCTTGGGTTTAAAGTGTGCGTGCATGTTGTATGGTTGTGCTGGTTAGACAGTATATAGTTAGTTTAGGAATGAGAGCTGCCCCCATAAGGGAATGCTTCATGGGAAATGTAGTTAATGCCTCTTGGGAGATGTAGTTCATGTCACATGGTTACATCAGTAATCCTGATTGGTCACTGAATTGACCTCGGGTTGGGCTGAGGGAGTTTTGGGGCATTCTTACCTGGACCCCAGCATCATGCTGGAGTTTTCCTTTGGTATACCGCTATGGGATGAAGATAACCATCTTTTCACACTATTGAGGCAACTATTAAGGCAAAGATTGGACGTTAGATGAATCTCTGCATAATTGTGAGTTATATTTTGAGGATGCCTAATACAATCCAATAAATGAACTTTGCATGGAAGCCTTTGTAGTGTTGGACTGCCTGTCCTGTGCTATCTCAGAAGTGTGGGGCTTGAAAGTGGTTGAAAATCTTTCCATTCTCCACCATTCATTCAGAATTGAAGAAGCTTCTTGGATGAGAAGTAAAATGTCTTCAAGGGAAAAAAAAACAAGAAAGTCTAGTTACTTTTTGAAAATGATCTGGAATGATTGAGAATCTCCATAAACTTTTCAGGAAAACTTGATTTTAAGGATAATCATTTATATATCAACTAGTGAATACATATAAATTATTCTTAAGGTTAATCTGCTTTACTATAGCACTTTACTTAACATTGTGCCCTTATGAATAGTAATATTTATACTCATAACTATGTTCTGTAAAAAATATTAATAAAAAGATGTTCATTTAATGTATTTGTTCTGAAGGGAAAGAATATATGAAATAGTTCAAGATTAATTTATATTTTATGACTAACTTAAACCTAATAAAATATAGATGTTGGTTTGGATGAAATGTGCTGGTCCTTGAATGAAAAGCCTTTTTTTTATTCCTGCCCATTGATTTGATTGAAAGATCTCCAATATTTTATCATGTAATTCTTTTTATGTATGGCGCCCTTTGACCTGTTCAGAAAAATGATTAAAAATTGCATTAAAATTCTATAAGTAACTACAGTATTGTCTCCTCTCTTTATTTTTTTATGTCTAGCAACATGCAGCCTGGATCATCCCTTTCTTCTGTTACCAAATCTTTGATTTTGCACTCAACACTTTAGTTGCTATCAGCATACTGGTTTATCCAAACACAGTTCGGGATTATCTGCAGCAACTGGTAAAATACTTTCTTATTCAATAATCAAACTCTTTATGTCAATGATTGTTGTAGACTTCATTCACATACAATGAGAATAAGATTCACCAGGGGTGGGATTCAAATTTTTTAACAACCGGTTCTGTGGGCGTGGCTTAGTTGGTGGGCATGGCTTGGTGGTCATGTGACTGGCTGGGCGTGGCCAACTCAATATCATCACATTGAGTCACACATCTCCTCGCCTGGCCTCTCATGACTGTGGGGATGCTGCAACAGTCGTAAGTGTGAAAACGGTCATGTCACTTTTTTCAGTGCCATTGTAACTTTGAATGGTCACTCCACACAAGCAAAGTACCAGCAAAGGAGGGGGGAAAAAACTCCAGAGACGTTCCTGAGACAGGAAGTCCAGTCCTGCCAAGAATGTAATAAGGGTTAACGGAGAGGCAGTTTCTGTAAGCAACACCAGAATGTTTCCTTCCTGCCTTCCTTCCAGGATTAGGCCAGTAATTTCTTCTAACAACCGGTTCTCCGAACTGCTTAGAATATTAACAACCGGTTCTAGCAAATAGGTGCGAACTGTTAGAACCCCACCCCTGAGATTCACCTGGCCACACATCTCGGGCTAAACATAAGATCATAAGAATATCAGTAGCCCCATGCATTCCTGTTCTCTGTCAGATGTTTCTAGCACTCTATAGAACCTACAGTACTCTAAAAATTCTTATAGAGAGCAAAGGCAACATTTGTTTCTTCCTATAATTTGAGAGAAAACTTTTTTTGGGGAGGGTTGACTGAAACTGGCACTTTGGTGGGGTGGGGGCGCTTTCAGGATAACAGCAAATGCAGATCAGCGTTAGAAGTGACAAGAGTATCAAAAACATTTGACATCTGTATCTCTAATCCCTCCTTTTGCTGTTATAGTAATTGCCAACCTATTTCGCATATGTGAAAATGTTTGGATCAGAATGTCAAGAATGCTAAATCAGATTCCACTGCTCCAGGAAATAACAGGAAGAACATTTTGCCAAAAGAAAATATGCACTGCCAAAATGCTACTTAATCTCATATGAAGGAATAATTTCCCCCCTTTATATTTAAGCCCCATCTTTTCCCTGGAATGGGAAATGTCCTAAATTATATTCTGCAAAGCGGGGAAGAGGGGGAAGCAACAGGATTAATGGGAAGGGGAGAATGCTCAAAAATACAATGTTGGACAACGTTGGATAATGTGTCCCACTCAGAGGGGCACAGAATGTATTGCAGATAGTTTTAATATTGCAATGCTTTCATTTTTCAATTTCTCTTTGCTCCAAAAGTTACCCCAAAAGAGCAAGTTTTTTTTAAGGGGGGACTAGCTCTAACTCTGTAGCAGCCTGAAAGAGTTTTAAAGATAAAGGTTCCCCTCGCACATACGTCCACATTTTCAGCTGTAGGGGCAGTGCTCATCTCCTAGAAGGAATCTCCATGGTCATTCCGGCATGTAAACACCGAAGGTGCAGCGCTGTTACCTCCCACCAAAGTGGTCCCATTTTCTACTTGCATTTTTACAAAGCCAGTTGGCAGAAGCTGGGACAAATAAAGGAGCTCACTCCGTGGTACATGGCGCTAGGGCAGGGGTGGCTAAACACGGCCCGAAGGGCCACATCCGGCCGTTAGTCTGTCCAACCCCCCCCTGAAAAAAATCGCCTGGCGATTGCCCTACGCGTGGCCCCAAAGCTGCAAAATAGCTTGCGAACTGCTCGGGGTAGAAAGAAAGAAGAACTTTGCAAAGGCCTTGGCTGGGAGAAATCACCTTGGTGCGAAGGTGAGTCCCCGATCCCCTATTTTTCCGGGCTTCCAGGCTTAAACTTTGCAAAGGCAGAGTTTGCAGGCGGGAGCGTCTTCCGGCTGAGGAGCGGGAAGGTTCCGCCCAGCGGGCGGGTGGGCTGCTTGGAGTGGGCTGCTTGGAGCCACCTAAAGCTAGGCCGCTGCTGGTGGAGCCTTGCCCTGCCTTGGTGCCCCGTTTTCCGGCTTGGCGGTCCTGCTCGGGCGGCACTTTAAAAGCCTGCTCCCAGCACCCGAGCAACTTCCCAGCAACTTGCGGCTTCCTTTTTCCTTGCGGGTGCTCGTGCCTAGCCCCGAGCCGCGCGGCCGAGGGGAAACCCGGAGCACCGCCGGGTCACCTCCTCCAAACAGCCCGCCCGCCCGCCGGGCAGAACCCTTCCTGCTCCTCGGCGGAAGACGCTCCCGCCTGCAAACTTTGCCTGTGCAAAGTTTAAGCCTGAAGCCCGGAAACCCGAGCAACTTCCCAGCAACTTTCGGCTTCCTTTTAACTCGCGGGCGCTCTCGCCTGGCCCGAGCTGCGCGGGCGGAGGGAAGCCCGGCGGGCGGGCAGGCTGCTTGGAGGAGGCGACCCGGCGGTGCTCCGGCAGCAGCAACAGGCAGTTCCACCCGGCTCCGCTCAGGTGTCTGGCTGGGGCTGTCAGGAGTTGCTACCGCCGGCGCAGCTCGCGCAGCTCCAGTCCCGTGTTGCCTTGGGAAGGAAAAGGCAAAACCAGGAGCCGCTGAGCCTGAGCCTCCGATGCCGCTGCTGCCATTGCAAAGCACCACCGCAGCTCTTCCTTTTGCCTTTCCTTCCCGAGGCAACGCGGGACTGGAGCCGTGCCGGCGGTAGCAACTCCTGACTCAGGGGCCTCGAGGGAGGGGAAGGAGGAGAAGAGGGGGGAAGGGTGGGGGCGATTCCCAAAAAATCTTGTGCTGACCCGCCCGTCTGTCAAATTTTAAAAGTCAATGCAGCCCCCGAGCCAAAAAGTTTGCCCACCCCTGCGCTAGGGATTCGAATCACTGAACTGCTGACCTTTCTGATCGACAAGTTCAGTATCTTAGCCACTGAACCGCCGCGTCCCTTTTTAGAGTTTAGCAGTAGGCTAATCAGATTCCAGTCTTTTCCTTCTGTCAGAAGCAAACGGGCAACCGATTCAATTTGTAGAGCAGAGTTGTGGCAATTGGGGGAGTGAGATCTGACAAACCCAGGGTGCAATTTGGAGGTCCTTTTAGACTTGTGGCTCCTGCTCTAAGAGCAAGTGGCAGTTGTGACTAGGAGGCCTTTTGCACAGCTTTCATGTCAATTGCACCCAGTCTTAGATTGGAAGGCTCTGCTCACAATCATTCATACTCTAATCACCTCCTGATTGGACTGCTATAATGTACCCTATGTGGGGGGTGCTGTGGAAAAGTATTTGAAAGCTTCACCCAGTGCAAAATGCAGGGATCAAAGAATCATAGGGCTGCTACGAAATGGAAGCACAAAACAATTTGTAAACCAACCGACACACTGTATGTATATATATGGAAGATGGCTTGATGTTTTTATGTTTTGTTTGTCTTTGTTTGTCTTAAAAACCAATAAAAATTTAAAAAAAAAAAAAAAGAATCATAGGGCTGGAAGGAACCTCTGAGTCTTCCAGTCCAACCCCCTGCTCAAGGTAGGAGGCCTCGGTCAAATGGTAATCTAGTTTATTTTTGCCCCCATAACTCCAGGAGGCAAACTATTCCAGAATAATAGAGTTGGAAGCAGGGGTGGGATTCTGCCGGTTCTATCCAGTTCTATAGAACCCCTTGTTAACTTTCTAAGCAGTTTGGAGAACAGGTAGTTAGAAGCAATCTCCTTTTCTTTTTTTTCCCCACCCTTATAACATTCTTGGCAGGCAGCCTAGACTTAGTGTCTCCAGAGTTTCTAAAGTTTGGCTTTCTTAAAGGGGAAGGGTTGTTTTAAGGTTTTTATACTGCTGTTGGGAGGAAATACTTCCCTGGACAATCAGCACTTTGAAGAAATAATTGAATAATGAAGCAAGGCTTTAAGTGACAGGGAACCCAGATGAGTGACATTCAGCAAGGCTTCTTGGCTGCCTAGAAAGATTGACATTCAAACGTGAGTTTACATACCCTTTCTGAGTTTTGGTCTAAAACTGGTTTTTGGTGAAGGTTAATTCTGTGCTTGATGAAGTTTAATCCTGTGTTTATTGATAGGATAATTTTCCCTATTCAGTTTCAACAAGCAACAGCTACTGTTGTGGTTTAATTATTTGTATTGTGTTTGAATTTTTTCCTGCCTCATGATTTCTTTTTCTATCTGAGGAAGGGGATCTTCCTTCACTGCTTTAGTGGTATCTGGCACTGTCCTTTTGGAATGTACTTCCAAGAGGCAGGATGCAAGCTTGGCACTGATTTTTTTTACTGCCTTTCTGGGGGGCATGTGACCTTTCCTTAAGTCTGGATGATTTCTTTAGGATATTTTGTGAGGTGAGTGAGACCAGCTGGTATTTTTAAGTGGTGCAAATGGATCTAAGGGTTGCTTTTCCTGGGTGTGCTTTTTCTAGAGAGCTTAAATGACCTCTCTGCTAAAGGGTTTCACTTTATGAGTAAGAAATGGCTGCTTGATATTTATCATTGCATTTTAACTACTTTCATTCCTCAAGGTGCTCTGGCACCCTGCCTGATTTGTAACTCTGGTTTGCAGGTATTTTTAATCTAATGATTGGTATTTAGGGCAGCTTTTTACAAGCAAAGAAGCTTTTTGTATTTTTGTACAGGTAATCCTTGACTTACAACAATTCATTTAGTGACCATTCAAAGTTACAATGGCACTGAAAAAAGTGACTTACGACCATTTTTCACACTTATGACCATTGCAGCATCCCTACTGTCAGGAGGACAGGCGAGGAGAAGTGCCCCTTGACATAAGGGATGTCGAGTTGGCAACGCCCACCCAGTCACATGACCACCAAGCCACACCCAACAACTAAGCCACGCCCACAGAACCGGTTGTGGGGGGAAACTGAATCCCAGCCCTGGTTGGAAGGGACCATGGATGTTTTCTAGTTCAACAACTGGCTCAAACAGGAGATTCTATACTATTTCAGGCAAATGGTTGTCCAATCTCTTCTTTACAACTTCCAGTGATGACCTGTCCACTTCCTCAGCTCAACGGATTCAAACCGTTCCCAGATAACTAGACAAGATCACCACCCCGCGCCCCTAGCCATCTCCCTTGTACCTGCAGCAAACCCTGTATCCCAGGGCAAGCAAATTTGAGTGACTTTTGTCCAACAGATGCTGAACATTGTTTGAATTGGGCAACGCTTTGTATGAGAGGAGAGACCAAACTACCATCCTGCAAAAATAGGCATGTATTCCCAACAAAGTGAAGAGTGATGAAAAGATTAGTTTGGCACTCGAGTAGTTTCTCTTTAAATAGAGAAGTGAACGCATGCTTGTACAATGTTTATCTTCAATCTGTTATACTTCATCTGGTGGGATTAAACAGTTGGTGCACTTCAGTGAAATGCCAAATGAGGAGAATGTCTTGCTAGCACTTGGCAAAAGAGAAAGGCATGCAGAAATATTTGTGTGTAAATGAATCTGGCAGAAAACATCAAATAATTTATTGCTGCAAACTTTGGAAATGGAAAAAAAGATCTCCTTTTCTCCCTCCAGTATTCTGTAATTTAAAATGCCAATTTAAAAGATCACTGTTGATTGCATTGTAAAGTTACAAAGACGGATACATTCAATGAGGAGTTGCAGTTGCTTCTTTGAGACGTGGTGGCGCAGTGGTTGGAATGCAGTGCTGCAGGCTACTTCTGCTAACTACTGGATACTTGCAATTTGGCAATTCAAATCTCATCAGGCTCAAGGTTGACTCAGCCTCCCATCTTTCCGAGGTGGGTAAAATGAGGACCCAGATTGTTGGGGGCAATATGCTGACTCTATAAACCACTTCGAGAGGGCTGTAAAGCACTATGAAGTGGTATATAAGTCTAAGTGCTATTGCTATTGAGGAAGAGACCCTTGTGTCCAGGTCTGGCCATCACATGAAGATTCAGATGGGGTGGTTAGTAGCTTCTAAGATGTCACACAGGTAGTTCTTTTGGTTACGGCTGTGAAGGAAACTGTCCATTATGGTCATAATAGCAATGGTTATAAAATGGTTTGTTCATGTGACCAACCCAATTCTATGACTTATTTCTGGCAGTTAAGCAAATGTGCCCATTGTATATGCAAACACCACAGTTGTTAAGTGCTGCAGTTTTGCCAAAAAATGGAAGCGCCAATTTTCAGCAAAACCAAATGACTGGAGAACACTGAAAATGGCGATAAATGCAGCCATGTTGCTAAATACCTCTAAGTGCAGTCACATGACCAGGGGGGGGGTGTTCAACCATTGGAACCTCAGATCTGGGTCATAAGCTCCCTTTTTGGGGTAGCTCATAACTTTAAATGTTACAGTTGTAAGTTTAGGACAACCTGTAGACAAGAGCACCATCTTCATAATAGATAATCTTATATCAGACACAGGATGCAAAAAAGGGTTTTAAAATTAAAACTTGGAATGAATATCAGGAACAATGATAGCAGTTTGATAGTAAGGCCAATGACACAAAAAAGTGAAGGCATGTTCAAGAATGTGTCAGAAATGCTTTAACTTAGATTGCTTCATAGGGAAAGTGGTGGGACTTAATGCCCTTAATAGCCTTTTCCAATTGTGTGATGAAGATGAAGATTATATATGAGTTTTACACTTTCATTGCATAACTTGTCGAAGGAATTGGAAATAGGATACAGGGTTCTCTCTGCTTCTTTGTTTTACTCTCAAAACAATCTTTGGGACAACTTAGGTTTTGAGAAAGACAATCGCAACATGGTCTTAACTGGGTGGAGAGGTAAATTCCTGCCCAATATCCTAATTGCTGAATTCTAGCCACAGCTTAGTGAATAAATCACAGCTGCCTGGATTTATGCAATAGATTAAGTCAAAACCAAACAAATTACAATTTAGAGTAATTTATACAATGTGTGAATCCAATCTATGACTCATACTTAATTCAACACATGGAACAGAATTTTGTCGCATCCAGAAACTCTGCTGGAGTTTTACTGGAAATTGGACGTTACGGATACAAGATGCCCAAAGTCCTACACAAGTATCCATTCCAAAGGCACCATCTTTTCTTGCCTTCTGTCCCATACAATTATGTAAATACTGCATGGTCCTTATAGGACTGTGGAGATTACTGTTCCCAGTTTGTGTCAATATTTTTATTTGAGAAGTTTGAATGATGTTTTCAAATTAAGTTTATGGTTCTGAAAACTCATTTTCCTCCTTTGTATGCTGACTGTTAAATCTACTTGTCTCCTAATCTTTTCTCCTTGTTTTAACAAATTACAAGTAGACCTTGACTTATGGCCTGTTACTTAGTGACTGTTCAAAGTTACAACAGATCTACTGGGGGGACACTTGTGACCCAAATTTGAAGTTCTAATGGTCGCGCCCCCCAAGTCATATGACCACATTTCATGCAGTGGTGGGATTCCAAAAATTTTACTATCAGTTCTGTGGGCGTGGCTTGGTGGGCATGGCAGGGGAAGGATACTGCAAAATCCCCATTCCTTCCCCACCCCACTAACCTGCTTTCCAGCTCCGTTCTCCTGTGCAGGGCAACAAAAGAAGATCAGCTGGGACTCGGGAGGCAGAGAATAGATGGGGGCGGGGCCAGTCAGAGGTGGTATTCTGAACTACTCAAAATTTCTGCTACCGGTTCTCTAGAACTGGTCATAACCTGCTGAATACCACCTCTGATTTCATGTGCTTGGTAACCAAGTTGCGTTTAAAACCATCTGCAGCATCCTATGGATGCATGATTGTGATTTTGCTGAAAACCAGCATTTACACCCAGTTTTCTGCAAAACTGGCCCATAGCAAGCCATGGGTTTGCTTAATGACCACGGCATTCATTTAATAATCTGAGTGGTTACTGCATTCATTTAACGAACCATTGCAAAAAAGGTCATAAAATCTCATTGATAATTTTACTGGCCCATTTTACAACCATCATAACTTATTATGTTATAGTTGAGCCATATTATGGTTGTAACTTGACGATTACCTTATTAGGTTGGAGATTGGGGGTCCCTTGGAATAGCATTTAATAAAATCCACTTCAAGGTCTGTGGAATTAATGAGTAGTGAGAAACAACTTGAAAATAGTTTGGTGTAGTGGTTAAGGCATTAGGCTGGAAACTGACAGGCTATGAGTTCTAGTTTTGCCTTAGGCATGAAGCCTACTGGGTGACTTTGAGCCAATTACTTTCTTCCTCGGAAGAAGGCAGTGGCAACCCACTTCCAAAAAACCTTGCCAAGAAAACTCCAGGGATTGGTCCAGGCAAACACCAAGAGTCAAAATTGACTTGTAGGCGCACATACACATAAAAAAAGCTGTGATGGGATGGTTCTGAAGTTGTAAAATATCCCTCCATTTCACAGGATACAACCATGTTAAACGAAGTTTGTCTTGTAAAATTATAAAATAGAAAGCAGAAAGCTTGATAAGATTGCTAACAATTTCTTTCTAATTTTCAGCCTGCAAATTTCCCCTACAAGGAAGAGATTATGTCAATGAATTCGATCTGCTTAATTGTTATCCTTCTCCTTTGTTTAAGTATCACATTGGCTTTCAAGGTAAGCATAACATATTTTTACCCACCCTAACAATATGAACTGGAAACAATATGAACTAGAAGAAGGCTTATTGTTTGTGTGTTTGTTTATTAAAATTATCTGATACCCAGTTTACTATCAAGTGAAACTTGGAGGCTTTAGGATGCCTAAATTTAGGTTGCCCGCCATATATTGAAGTGGACAAGAGAAAAAGGGAAACACCACTTAAACCAGTCCTCTTTGTTGAGTATGGATTAAGCACAGGGACTCTGCTGCCAACGCATGCCAATATGCCCGCAGAATCTTCCATGGGGCCCTTTCATCTCCCTGTCTCATTTATTTTTCAATTACTAAAGAGTCTTCTAATTATGAAGGTAAAATTGGGAGTTGAGATGCTGCACAGTAAAATGCCAGCCTATGGCAGCCTTACAAAAGTCTAATAAGCAGAATTATAAAATAAAAATAATGGAAGAGAGCATAAAAATGCTTTGTTTGAAAACAAGGGTAGTAAGGAGTTTGTCAGGAGACTGATTAGCTATTTTGTGCCTCTACATTTTGTTCTAGAATCTGTCAGACGGTGGGCAAGGTACAACTGTAATTTGCAGATATTTGAAAACTTTTATCCCTTTTCTCCAGTTTGTTTCTGTTTTCTGTCCTTGGTTCTCATGACAAAATTATTACTACAATAATTGTATAGCCCATTGTGATTTCTCTTTTCTTGGATGCAGGTTATTAAGAATGTAAACTTCTTGTGTATCTGCATATATTTCTCCTGATGCAGAAGGTTTAGGTTTCTTTTCAATATGCTGTTTGGTATTTAGGGGCTATAAGGTTGATTCATTTTCCATCCTTCTGAGGTCGGTATAATGAGGACCCATATTGTAGGGAGTAATATGCAGACATTGTAAACTGCTCAGAGGGTACTGTAAAGTACTGTGCCATGGTATCTAAGTCTAAATGCTATTGCTATAAATCTCAACTCTTGTTTTCATCAGAATTACTCTTAAAATCACTTCCTACCTTTTTTAGTTGTTTGTTCCAAATTTCATTTGCTTCAGGTCAATGCCTGGAATGCACTACCTGATTCTGTTGTTACATCCTCTAACCCCGACTCCTTTAACCTCAAACTATCCAGTATTGACCTCACCCCATTCCCAAGAGTCTGTAAGGGGCGTGCATAAGTGCACCATCGTGCCTACCGTCCCTGTCCTATTGTCCCCATTTATTCGTACCTATTTCCTGTATTCTTACTTATGTTTATACTTATACCTATTATCTTGTAAGTGATTGACAAATCAAATAAATAAATGAATGAATGAATGAATGAATAAATAAATAGTATTATTCAATTGTCTGGCATCAGCTGAGTTCTTGGTCATCAATACAGTATCTTGAAAAGTAATTTTGAATTAAGTTTTGATCGATACTTTCTTTTTAATGAAAATGAGATGGACTCCTATATATTTTGTGGTTCATGGAACAAGGAAAATCTTTACTTTCTGATATTAAAGATATTTTTTAAATTTTATTATCATTTAAGGCATTTATTGAAGCTTTGTGCTGTGTTAGAGGCCCTTTAAAGCTTTTGTAACACTAATCGCTGGAACTTATTAACCTTTGGCAAGATGTGCAGGTTTCCTGTACATGGAGTTCTTTTATGTTTGGCCATCCTTACTTTTTTTTTTTTCCAGCATTTTTAAAAACACCCACCAGATTGCATTTGCTTAAACCAAAAATGAATGGCTCCGTTCATCTAGTATATGCTAATTGATACTATATTTATCATGTTTAAGAGATTACTGTAATACCACTATTAACATTTGTAAAGGCAGAATGTTAGAAAGATAGAAAACAGTTTCTGTTGTAGAAAAGGGAGTGAGCTATAAATAAATCATCTAACATTTTAAATTGACTCCTGGGCTTTGTTAATAGAATCTTCAGTTATTTAGAATGGAATGTAAGAACAAGGAAAGCATATTGAGTTATGTTTTAAAAGTTCTAAGGGTTTGATATTGTCTTAATTTCTTACTCAAATAGTATTGTTAAATGGGATTGTTCAGATTAGGTCTTCCAGGTCTCAACTGGAGAGCCAGTTAGTATGTATACTCGCTAAAAGTACCAGGCTAGAAACGGGGAGATTATGAATTGTAACCCTGCCTTGGGCATGAAATCAGCTTGCGCCAGCCACCCTCTCTCAGCTCTAGGAAGGAAGCAATGGCAAACCACTTCTGAAATCTTGCCAAGAAAATTGCAGGGACTTATCCAAGCAATTGTCAGGAGACAAGATTGACTTAAAGGCATCCCCAAAAGGTCTCAGCTGTAAAAAAAAAAGAAAAGAAAAAGAAAGGACAACTGCTAGATGGCAGCAAACAGTTAAATCAGTTTGCACATGTCTTTGCTGCTGTTTAGATCTTTTTTATGTTTTGAAATGGTAGCTGAAGTTCAGCAAAATCAATGAGCTTTAGCAACTCTCAATTTCATATGCTGTTTGTTCTCAAAACAACAACAAAACCTGCTAAATATCCTTTTAATATAGGATATTTCAGACATTCCTACTTTTTCTATAGGATATTCTGGGTGTTTCACATGCAAGGCCTACTTGCAATGATAACACTTAGCAATAGCATTTAGACTTAAATACCATTTCACAGTGCTTTACAGCCCTCTCTAAGCAGTTTACAGAGTCAGCCTATTGCCCCCAACAATTTGGGTCCTCATTTTACCCACCTCAGAAGGATGGAAGGCTGAGTCCATCTTAAGCCTGGTGAATTTCGAATTGCCAAATTGCAGGCAGCTGACAGTCAGCAGAAGAGCTTTGAATATAGCACCCTGAAACCTCCAAAAATGATTATTGAATTATTTTTAAAGTGTCAGAAGAGGAGATCTTGGAAATTGTAATTGTACTAGCTAATTGTACTTTAGGTTAATCTGAAGTATTTTAAAACTCAAATTAAATTTACTTGTCCTGGTTTCATATACTATTTTGGGGTGCATATGGTTCCTGGAATATATTTAAAATCAAATGTGGCTCTTAGTCCCGAAAATATTGTGTTCCTCTACTACAAAAAAGTCAGTATGGGACACTGGCTGATTTGAGAACAGCTCATTAAGGCTACTGGGTGAGTAAAAAGCAGAAGTGAGAACTGTAGCAAGGATTTCATAATTCTATAAGAGGATTCCATTATTATATCAGCCGTCTTTAGAGGTAGAAACTCAAGAAGTTAATCTGACCATTTCACTTCTCTATTCCTGGATAGGAAAAGTACGCACTATAAAATCAGTTCATGACAATGTGAAGATCTTTCAGCAGCCTGAAAGTCTTTTAAGGACAAATCTGCAGGAAGGAGGTGGACAGAAAGAATTTTCATTTCTGAATTTGAGTAAAGAATATTTCTGTGTGCAAATCTCCAAGGCACTTTTTTTTTGCCAGCTTGCTGAATTTAGTTAATCATATTCTCAGACACATGTGCTAACAGAAGGTTCTACCAGGTGTCAGTTGTGGGCAAACTGCTAGTGTTTTTTTTTAAATAATAAACACTTGTGACCCTGACTTTCAAAGATAAAGAAAGAAAGATGTGGGATTTTGAGTGATACGACTAAGCACATTTTTATAACTTTTTAAAGTGTTTGTATATTCCATTAGCTCTGGCTTATATCACCACATCTCATTAATCTAGCCTTGCAAGCAAATTTATGATGAGATTAATCCTGACAAGGAAATATTTGAAGCCTTGATATGCATGTGAAATATTAAAGATAATATCCAGATGAATTTTCAAAGAGAAGTTACTACAGTTTTTTTTACTGTGAGTAAAGGCACTTGTCTACAATGATTAAACAGTTCTTTTGCTATTTTATCTCCCAACGTTCGAGGCTTAGCCTATCCCTATTTTTAATTTGTCATTTCAAATATCTTTTTTTCATAAATTTGTCTATTCTAAATAAATACAAAAACTATTCCACTGAAAGGAGAGGAACTTTGGGATTCATCCACACTCACTAATGTTCTGCACAGTTAGCTTCTGGAAACAAACCAGAAAGGAAAATCAGGGATCTCTTAAGCAACATCTAACATATGATTCAGCTTTTCCAATTTGAGAACCTTCCCTGAGGTCTTCAGCCAGCACAGTCATAGCTGAATGTACCAGAGTTTAGGAAAGCTGCACAGTGTTGAAGCAGTTCCGTTCACAGTTCAACACATCTTGTCTTCTCCTTTTTCTCCATCCTCTTTCCTTCCAGGCTTACTTGATCAGTTGTGTATGGAACTGTTATCGCTACATTAATAACAGAAACAACTCTGATGTCCTGGTCTACATTACCACTAACGACACAGCGGTAAGTTTGTCGGGGTTGACTGGAGCTGTGAGAGGTTCCTGGATTTAGGAACCTCATCCAACCTGTTTTGGATGGTACAAAATCCAAAGGGATGGGCATCTTCAATGAGGCAACTTTGACCAGCATAGCTGTTGCTTTCCTGTGTATTTATCAGGCAATGATGGGTCCTATTATGCTGAGAAGACAAATTGCCCATGTCAGATATCACTTTTTCTATGCTCTGGTTTCACCAAGGAAAAATCAGCTAAATTCATTTTTGGAGAAACTGTCTGTGGTTTTGGATAATGTGCGTTTCAGGACATGACTAGCAAATACTTTTATCTTCCTGTTGATCTTCCCAGAGATACCTGGTTGGCCATTAGTAGTAACAAAACACTGATTAAAAGATCTTCAAGTTTATGTCTGTAAGACTTGATTTTAACCATGGTTTGGTAAATAGTTCCAAATTAGTGTGGTTCCAATACTCTGCTTAACCATGGATCTTAGTTTATAAACCACAATGGATCACGGTACATTAAATAAAAAGCAAATGTATACTAAGGCTTAGATTGGTGTATGAATCCAGATCTAACAGGGTTCTTTCAGTGATCTTATATTTACAGTTGCATTGTTCAGGAATAAATATATATTCTCACCTGCCAAGATGTGCCCAAGCTTGGCCTTTTGTTGACCATCCTTGTGCTGCTGCTTCCCGTACAAGATTCTCTTTTCTGCATACTGTTATTTAGCATTTCCTAGTTAATTACTTGTTGCATGCCTTTTATAATTTTATTTTATTAAATATTAGAATTAGAACAAGCCAACATTTAACAGAACATCAAACTAAAATGTTACATCTTAAATTGTTCCAACTTTGATGCTGAGATAGATATTCTTGTAAATGGGTCTTTAAAAAATCTTACATTGGGCAGACTGAACCTTGCATTCTCTAGAAACATTGGCTCTTAGTTTGGGGATATTAGCTTATGGAAAGGGGTGGGATTCTACCAGTTCGGACCGGTTCCATAGAACCGGTTGTTATGATGTTGTTATGCGCAGTTCGGAGAACCGGCAAATTGCGTTCCTGGCTGGCCCCAGCCCTCTCTGCCCACCCCTCCCCTCCCCACCCAGTTAGTCCTTATCGCACAGGGCCGACATCACTGACTGAATTCTCCCCTGCCCAGTCACTCCTTAAGGTATTTCTTTCCCCCCCACTCCCAACAATCAGCTGTTCCAATGATCAGCTATGCTGGGATCTCCCTCGCTGTCTTACCGCTTTGCCCAGGAGGCTTCCCTGAGGCCAAGGAGGCCCCAAAATAGGGGGGTTGCTGCAAAAAAAAAGGAAAAAGCAAAAGCCACGCTCACGCAGTCACATGATCATGCCCACCTAGCCGCACCACAGAATCGGTTGTTAAAAGATTTGAATCCCACCCCTGCTTATGGATCTGAACTGGACTTCTGTCAATAGGTCCTAGTTCCTGTAAGGACCAGGAACACCAACAGCCTGTTCACCTTCTTCTCCCAAAAGATTTAGTCCCTCAGCCTGGGAATTCTTGAACAAAAAGTGTATCATTAATGTGCAATAATGCAATTAAATCCTTTTGCTTTAATTCCCATAACTATCCACACCCTGATATGAGGCGAACATAAACTTTTCCCGTTAACGTTTGCTCTGAATTAGACCCAGAAAGTCCATTTCTTGGAGGTGTCTTTTAATGACTCCAAGATGATCCTGCCACAGTAGACCGTATATTTCATATCACTTCCCCTGATAAGTATATGCTTTTTGTCTAGAAAGAGCTCTTTTATTTTCTAAAAGTTAGAACTGTCACATATATGGGCAGCTGTATATTCTCTCACACAATAAATGTCTTCTGAGGAATGTTTTGGCAACACAAAGAATTTCAAATCCATAAATTATCTCTGGGCAGTCCATTTCCATTTGTAATTGCTCCAGAGTGGTTTCTAATGGCAATGCTCATAGACAAACATTTGGTTTGCTTCCTGCTCAGTTAGAGAGACAAACTGAGCTCCACTGTTTGACAGATGATATTTTATTAAGAAATAATTCCAGCTGCTTCTTAGTATGTGTGTTTCAGGCAGACTCTTGAAACTATGTTCTGAGTTGTGTGAAATATACAATTATGGTTGTTTGCTAATTCATTTACTTTACTTGTATGGTGCCTATTCCCAGATTCTGTGGTGGCTCACAATGTCAACATATAAAATGATTATCCCAAACCCTCAAATATATATAAATATAAAAAGAGCAAAACAAAAGATAAAGAACACATTCAATTAGAACACACCATTCTGCTGCTTTCAGGTACAATCCAGAGTATATTCTATGAGCCGCGGTGGCACAGTGGTTAGAATGCAATACTGCAGGCTATTTCTGCTGACTGCCGACTGCCTGCAATTTGGCAGTTCAGATTTCACCAGGCTCAAGGTTGACTCAGCCTTCCATCCTTCCGAGGTCAGTAAAATGAGGGCCCAGATTGTTGGGGGCAATAGGGTGACTCTGTAAACCACTTAGAGAGGGCTGTAAAGCACTGTAAAGCGGTATATAAGTCTAAGTGCTATAGCTATTGTGGTAGGGACCATTGTGTTCAGGTCTGGCCATCACATGAAGATTCAGATAGTTTGAGTGCATTGTAAAGTTACAAAAGAGATACATTCAGTGAAGAGCTGCAGTTGCTTCTTTGAGCCATCAATCCAGAGTATATTCTATGAGCCACGGTGGCACAGTGGTTGGAATGCAGTGCTGCAGGCTACTGCCAGCTGTCTGCAGTTTGGCAGTTCAAATCTCACCAGGCTCAAGGTTGACTCAGCCTTCCATCCTTCCAAATCGGTAAAATGAGGACCCAGATTGTTGGGGGCAATATGCTGACTCTGTAAACACTTTACACTTAGGGCTGTAAAGCATTGTAAAGCGGTATATAAATCTAATTGCTGTTGCTACTGCATAGGACAGAACAGATAGGTCTTCACAATTTTGCTGAAGCCCAAGATGGACAAACTGACCAAATCTCTGCCAACAGGATGCAGCTGATGAAAAAGGTGGTTTTAGATAGCTGTTCGAAAGGAGTGGAGAGAGGAAAGATCTCTAAGGCATGCCACAGTGTAGAAGTCTCTGGGCAGATCTTTTTTCACCACCAACCCTGAATGCCCACCACTCCAATTGCTCAGAAGTGGCCCAGGAAGCTAACACGGTTGAGGGTTTTAAAAGCTGTTGAGAGATCAAGGAGGAATAGGAGGGTTGCATTCCTCCAAATCTTAATGGATTTTTGGAAGGCTAATAGAATTGGAACTAATTTCACTTCAGGGAGAATGATGTTCCAGGCAATAGGAATCACAGCAGAAAAGATTCATCTCCTGGGTTCCAATAATACCACTCTATAAAGCCTTAGTAAGACCACACCTAGAATACTGCATCCAGTTTTGGTCACCACACTATAAAAATATATATTGAGACTCTAGAAAGATTGCAGAGAAGAGCAACCAAGATGATTAGGGGCAGAAGTGGGATTCAACGGTGTAACAACCGGTTCGGTGAGCACATGCTAATCGTCAGAGCGAATTGGTTCCTCCCAGCTGATCTTCGGAGCTACCAGTTTGCCTGAACTGGGCCGAACCGGTAGAATCCGACCCCTGATTAGGGGACTGGAGGCTAAAGCATACAATGAACTGGGTTGTAGGAACTGAGCATGACTAGTCTAGTAAAGAGAAGGACCAGGGGAGACTTGATAGCCGTCTTCCAATATTTGAGGGGCTGCCACAGAGAGGGACCTGAAGGCCAAACAAGGAATGATGGATGGAAACTGAACAAGGAGAGGAAATAAGGAGAAATTTTCTGACAGTGAGAGCAATCAACCAATGGAACAACTTGCCTTCAGAAGTTATGGGAGCTTCACCACTGGAAGTTTTCAAGAAGAGACTGGACTTCCATCTGTCAGAAATGGTGTAGGGTCTTGCTTAGGTGTGGGGTTGGACTAAGATGACCAACAAGGTCCCTTCCAACTCTGTTAATATGTTAAATCTGTTCCATCAAAGGGAAGAGTGTGGCAGATGGGACCTGTAATATATTTCTCCTGCTGGACCTAATGGGATGAGTAGATGTAACCCAGGACAGGGGGTCCCTCAAATAACCTAGTCTCATGCCATATAGGGTTTTATGGATCAAAACTAATATCCTGGATTGAATCTGGAAGCAAATACAGTTCAGAGGGCATGTGCTGTTCTAGGGGCACAGCAACTGCTCATGCCATCACATTTTGCACCAACTGAAGCTTCCAGTCTCTCTGCAAGGTCAGCCCCCTGGAGAATGCATTACAATAGTCCATTCTACAGGTAACCAGGGCATGAGTAACTATGAGTAGAACCTCATGATCCAGGAAAGGGTGCAACTGGCACTGAACACAAAGGTGTGCAAAAGTACTCCTATCCATGACTGTCATGTGATTCTTGAACAGGTGTCATGAGTACAGAAGGACCACAAGATTGTATACCAGCTGCAATTTCATCCAGCACCAAAAATGGCAAAGTCCCAGGTCCAGAAGGTCCTAAAACCCAAAGCCATTCAATCTTGCCAGGGCTTAGTCAAAGCCTCTGTCCCCCATCCAGACCCACACAGTCTCCAGACACAGAGACGGGAAATGAACAGCATTGTTTAATTCATTGGAGGTGGAGATATATAATTGAATATCATCAGCATACTGATGATATACCGTGCTATCTTTAATGTGCACATTTGCTATCTCAGACAACATTATCATTAGCACTGGAAAGGCTGAAATTAACTTGGCAGTCAGTTCAATACTTTGCCTTTCCATGTTTGCATTGTGACAATGTTTAACTGAGAAATAATTCTGTTTCCTGCTGCTCCTAAGTGCTTGTTACAAATGTGCTGGTATAAAAAGAATGTTTTTTGTTAACACAACAGTGATATAACAAAAGGAAAGGAGAAAGAAATCCACAACCAATGAGTGGAGTTTTATTTGAGCCAAATTTATTGGTCAAAACATATGGACACTGTCTGTAGGGATTGCTGTTTGCTGTAATTCAATTTGAAATGGCTTGTTCTTGATCCATTTCCATTTTGGAATTGCATCACTGAGTCGTATAATGAATTATGCTGCAAATCAGTTTTCGGTTCCATGGCTCCAAAGTTGTACATGTATCAACTAAAACCACAACTGCTAATGACGATGCTGAAAATACCTCTTTGCCCCATTTCTTTCAAAATTGACTGAAAGTGTGAGCTCTGTTATAGGAACTTTAAAAAAATAATAATTGGTAAACAATAGTTGAAAATATTCTGAAGTGGGAAGAGTTGTAGGAAAATGGTCTGTGGGTATACTGACTAAAATGGTTTTTTTGGTTCTTTTTTAAAAAACTCATTATGGATCTATTATTTTTCCTGCTAAAAGAAATCTTCTCCTTGTAAAAACTGATTTTTTTTTAAACCCAGTACATGCAGTCCTTACAACCACAATTGAGAACAGAATTTCTATTGCTAAACAAGACAGATATTAAGTGCCTCATTTTGCAACCTTGTTGTTGGCCACAGTTGTTAAATTAATCACTGCAGTTGCTAAACCAAACAACAGCTATCTTCACTGATTTTGCTTGTCAGAAGCCATTTGGGAAGGTTGCAAATGGTGATCACATGTCCCAGGAGGCTGCAACCATGATAAATACATGCCAGTTGCCATGCACTCAAATTCTGAGCACATGACCATAGGGATGCTGCAGTGGTCATAAGTGTGAGGACTGGTTGTAAGTTGCTTTATTCAGTGTCTATGGAGATTCTCAGTCATCCAGGTCATGGTTGTACCAAAGGTGCTTTTTCAGGTCTTTCTAGTTTTTCTTTGAAAACCTTCAGAAACCTTATTCAAGAAAAAGGACCTTTGGGCCACTTTTTTCAGTGCCGTTGTAACTTTGAATGGTTGTAGGACAAAGACTGTGGCTGGCTAGGAATTCTGGGAGTTGAAATTCACAAGTCTTAAAGTTGCAAGGTTGGACATCCCTGTTTTAATCCTACATTTTTCAAAGCCATCTTTCTTTCTTTTCCCCAGGTGCTGTTGCCATCATATGATAACTCTGCAAATGACCCAGGGAAAGATGCCCCTCCTCCTCCTTATGTAGCTGCATAAGTGTGATGTTTACTTAAAAAACCAACTATACTGTTTTTCAGATCATCCAAACACTATATCCTTTCACTTTCAAGATGGACATGCAAGATCCTAGATTTATTTATAGATTATTTTCAAAATGTGTTTTGTGTTTTCTTGTTTTGCCTAAAACATTACTGAACTGGCTTAGTTTAACAAAGTATATTATAATCGCATTGTAGGATTTTTTTTTCTTCATGTAGTAATTACTTTTATTCTTGCTGTATCTTATGTGAAAGTTTTGCTGGTTTAAAGGGCAGAATTTTCAAATCAGTTTTAAGAATTGTGTCTCAATTTATGACTCTCAACTGGATTTAGATTTACCTTTCCATGGATCCAGATGCAGGCAAACTATAGATCGCATGAACTTCCCCCTAACATCACACTGTTGCTATTGGCTGGAAAAATAGCCAAATTTCAAAGGAATTTCAGACTGTAGAATACATAAGGATAAGATAAATAGGGATTTATGAGCCACTGTGGCGTAGTGGTTAGAATGCAGTACTGCAGGCTACTTCTACTGACTGCTGGTTGTCTGCAATTTGGCAGTTCAAATTGCACCAGGCTCAAGGTTGACTCAGCCTTCCATCCTTCTGAGGTGGGTAAAATGAGGACCCAGATTGTTGGGGGAAACATACTGGCTTTAAAGCAGTGTAAAGCAGTATATAAGTCTAAGTGTTATTGCTATTTTCCTTTTCTTACCCTAAGCACCCCACCACACAAAAAATGGAACATTACAGTCATCCTAGTTCAGAATGTTTCATCAGCCTGATGTTTCCATAAAAATTGAACCACAGTTACCATTATCCCTAGCTGGACTAGCCAACCATTGTACTGGCTGAAATATATGAAAATGGGGCAATTTAAAACAATGAGAGAGTATCAGGCTGGGGACTACAGATCAAGACTTTTAATCTACTCCCAAATTAAACCACTCCCCAATACAGTATAATGCTTTAGATTTCTTAATCATGAGGTCAGACTGTTAATTTTCCTGCTATCCCAATTCTGGCAACAGTGTTTTGTCTACTTAAGCAATTGCTACTTAAGTAATCCCACTCGGCAATTACGAATGCTGGGAATAAACCATTTTTGAATGTCATTGATTTCATGGATTTTTAAACAATTTTTAACACACACACCACAATTGACTCAAGGGTAATGCTTGTATCTACTGCGACTCTCTCACTTTGTGCAAATAAAACTAATTGAACAGTCAACATTTCTGTGGTATTTTGGGAAATTCAATATCCCATTTTGAGGTTCCTGTATTAATGTTGGTCACATCATTCTGTGTGTGTTCTGTTGTATGCTTTCATATGGAAATCTAACACTCCTATTTGGATAACTCCAGTGTCTATGATATCTGGGTATGGCAAATTATTATTATTATTATTATTATTATTATTATTATTATTATTATTATTATTATTGATAATGCTTTCAATATGTATTACAGTCATTGTTCTATAACCTTACAACAACCCGAGAAGATAGGCCATTGTTTCCATGTCTAGTTTATAATTCTTACAAATAAGCTGGCTACAGTTGCCTTCATGACTGAGTCAGCATACAAATTGACTAAAAAAATAAGTAAATAACATTTGTGGTTCTTATCTGGGACCCATTAAATCAGTTAGACATAAGCAATGACTGTCTTGAATCCTATTGATTTTAAGCCTATGTTTCTTAAACATACCAGTATAGGTTTACTTGGGTTAAGCTGGCAAATAATAACAAACCTACAGGTGAAACTCGAAAAATTAGAATATCGTGCAAAAGTTCATTTGTTTCAGTAATGCAACTTAAAAGGTGAACCTAATAGATGAGATAGACTCATTACATGCAAAGCAAGATAGTTCAAGCCGTGATGTGTCATAATTGAGATGATTATGGCTTACAGCTCATGAAAACCCCAAATCCACAATCTCAGAAAATTAGAATATTGTGGAAAGGTTCAATATTCTAGGCTCATAGTGTCCCACTCTAATCAGCTAATTAAGGCATAACACCTGCAAAGGGTTCCTGAGCCTTTAAATGGTCTCTCAGTCAGGTTCAGTAGGGATCACAATCATGGGAAAGACTGCTGACCTGACAGTTGTGCAGAAAACCATCATTGACACCCTCCATAAAGAGGGAAAGCCTCATAAGGTAATTGCAAAAGAAGTTGGATATTCCCAAAGTGCTGTATCAAAGCACATTAATAGAAAGTTATGTGGAAGCGAAAAGTGGAAGAGAAAGGTGCACAAGCAGCAGGGATGACCGCAGCCTGGAGAGGATTGTCAGGAAAATTCAAAAGTGTTGAGGACTTTCACAAGGAGTGGACTGAGGCTGGAGTCAGTCCATCAAGAGCCACCACACACAGACAGATCCTGGACATGGGCTTCAAATGTCGTCTTCCTCTTGTCAAGCCGCTCCTGAACAACAAACAACGTCAGAAGCGTCTTACCTGGGCTAAAGAAAAACAAAACTGGTCTGTTGCTCAGTGGTCCAAAGTCCTCTTTTCTGATGAGAGCAACTTTTGCATCTCATTTGGAAACCAAGGACCCAGAGTCTGGAGGAAGAATGGAGAGGCACACACTGCAAGATGCTTGAAGTCCAGTGTGAAGTTTCCACAGTCTGTGTTGATTTGGGGAGCCATGTCATCTGCTGGTGTTGGTCCACTGTGCTTCATTAAGTCCAGGGTCAACACAGCTGTCTACCAGGAGATTTTGGAGCACTTCATGCTTCCTTCCGCAGACAAGCTTTATGGGGATGCTGACTTCATTTTCCAGCAGGACTTGGCACCTGCCCACACTGCCAAAAACACCAAAACCTGGTTCAATGACCGTGGGTTTACTGTGCTTGATTGGCCAGCAAACTCGCCTGACCTGAACCCCATAGAGAATCTATAGGGCATTGCCAAGAGAAAGATGAGAGACATGAGACCAAACAATGCAGAAGAGCTGAAGGCCACTATGGAAACATCCTGGTCTTCCATAACACCTCAGCAGTGCCACAGGCTGATAGCTTCCATGCCATGCCGCATTGAGGCAGTAATTGCTGCAAAAGGGGCCCATACCAACTACTGAGTACATATGCATGCTTATCAGAGCTCCGATATTGTTCTATGTACAATCCTTGTTTTATTGATTGCATGTAATATTCTAATTTTCTGAGATTGTGGATTTGGGGTTTATGAGCTGTAAGCCATAATCATTACAATTATGACAAATCACGGCTTGAACTATCTTGCTTTGCATGTAATGAGTCTATCTCATATATTAGTTTCACCTTTTAAGTTGCATTACTGAAATAAATGAACTTTTGCATGATATTCTAATTTTTTGAGTTTCACCTGTATAAATCAATTAAAATTGTTCATTTTTTATTCCTTTAAAAATGGAATCCCTCTCACTTTTTAAATGAATCATGCATTACATGAAGCCATAGCTTGCTTAAATGAACCACAGCTGGCTGGGTTTGTGCAGATGACAACATTAAGAAAGTTATATGTGGGTTACCGCAATGCATAAACTAAAAAAAAAAAAGATTATGAAGAAACTAGGGACATTTGTTCCACACTTCTCTATTTGGCCAATGTTTAAAGCAGATTACATATGAGTCTCAGCCCAGCTGTTGAAGATTATTAGCCTATTGACAGAACACATGTCTTAAGTGCAATGAATCAAGGGTTCAGTCCTGGTTACATTCACATAAACTCCCATTTCCCCCCTAAAGTTTTTGAAATGTTTGTAGAACTGAAAAACAAGATTGAGGGTAATGAAAGTAGTGAAGTGGAACTGGAATTGGAAACAAATCGGTTTTTTCCTCCTGGAATGATGTAAAGCAAGGGTGTCAAACTTGCGATGACACATTGTCATCACGGGACTTATCACAACTTTTGCCCCTTTGCTAAACTGAGGATGGGCATGATCAGCACATGATGCATCTGGTCCACAGGCCACAAGTTTGACACCCCTGATGTAAAGGGAAAAACAGATAGACACCCCTACCTCTAGTGCAGTTCTTACTATGTACTGATTTGCTGCTTAGGCAATGAAGTCAGTCCTCCTTGCTAAATCAATGCACTGACAAGGAATTCCCACATAAGTTTTTATCTTGTTATGCAAGTTGCTTTTACATTGGATTAGTCCTTACAATCAATCTGAATTTCTATTAGTTTCAGTTTACCTGGTCTGGATTATTATGCTAAGGGTTCATGTTGGTTTACTGTTTTTAATTTGTGAAATTTTTATTCATCTGTATGAAAAACAGCTATACATACTTTTCATTCAAAACTTGTGGTAAAACGATCTCTAATAAAAGGATTATTTCCTCATAACTTTGTATGACTTACAACATTTTTTTCAATAAATGCCATTATTGGTTCAAGTATCAGATCAGAAATATTTGAGTTTAAGATCTACTCAACTCTCAGCCAATGAGTGAGTGATCTGAGAGAGGGTGATTTGCAGCTAATCTCAGAGTGGGATTGTTAATGTAAATGAGATAAAATTGTCCCATACATTAAATTGGCTCCTAGATGGCATACAAATGTAAAGTCAATTCTTATGTTTACCGGTATGTAGATTATGCCCCTTTACCAATTTTTTATTTCTTTCATTATTTCTTTCCCTTTTCCATTTCCATTGCAATGAATATTGATTTCAGGAATGGCAACCAAGTTGTTCAGAGGAGGGAGGTGTGAAAAAAGTTAAGATGGCGGCCTGTATTGAATACTACCTTGAGTGAGGGGGGGGGGTCTTTTCCCCCCAATCTAGTCACAATTTAGGCTGCTCCTGAAAGCAAAGCTAGGGAACAAATTAGTTTGGTTTAAAAGCCAACTGTTTGTTTTTTTCTCAAACTGAGAGAGGAAAGAATTTGCAGGCAGAGCATTAGCTATAGCCAATGGTCACGTATGGTACATTCACAGACAGTTAAGAATCTTTAAAAACCTCGCAGTAATTGAAACCTGCAATTATAGTGCAATAGATTGGGGAAAAGAAAAACCTTTCTAAACTCTGTTCTGTATTTAATAATGCTATGTAGGAAAGTATGCTTCATGGTTATGTTTTAAACACAATAATGCACTGTATGCATTGCATTTTTTGAAAGCTACTATTTTGTAATTATCTTGCATAGTTTGCAGTACAGTCATAAATGTGGACCTAATACTGTAAAGATATTGTCAGTTCGGATGTTTATGATAAATCCTCCTTTTAAAAATAAAGTATCTAACTTGGCCTGCACAGATATATTGAGAACAGTGTAAAACCTATCGCTGTTGCCACATACTAGAATTTGATATTCCAGTTCAACTTAAGAAGGCATATTATCTAGTTCTCTCATAATATTCTTTTGATGTTCTATAACCTAGTATTGTAACAAATTAACGGCTTTCTTTTTATCCCTTGTATTAAACAAGTTCATATCTACATTACTGTGGATTATTCTTGGCATTATTTCCAACCCAGCCTTCTCATTTCAACTGTTGTTTTCCTTGGATGCGTATTTGTATATTTGGCAGGCTATTAAAAGTTGGGAAGTCTTACTCTGAATTACTTCATTGTATAATTCTATCCTTCCTTTAAATAGCTGTGGGTTGTATGTATGGACTAATTCCATTTATTTCCTATATGTATTTACTCTATGAAGTAAAGAAAACATTATTTCCTAGCTGATTAATATACTACTACCTCAACTTTCCTCAAACAAAAACCAACATTTAGCCTGTTCTGGAACATGGGAACCTGATTGATTCAGCCAAGACTTGTACCCACTTCTTAAAAATAATTTTATTAAATACATACAAGTGAAGGTCTATCATGTGATGACAGTCAAGGCATATGTAACTTGGAATTTAAAGAAGGATAAATGATAGAGTGTTAAACAAAGGAAAAGTAAGAAAAATAGAGACATTGTTTATGATATAATAAATATGAATAAAGGTGGTTCAAATCTTGTGACGTTGAATACATACTTGAAAGTGAAGGTGAATCGTAGTAGTGATATACAGATATATGTAAGGATTAAGTGTGTATATGGCATAAAATAAGGATAAAAAGGAGGTCTCAAACTGTTGAAGATGAAAATGTTTTTAATTGTTTTCTATCTTTTTCTTTGTATTTTCTTCTTTTCTTTTTCTCTCTTAAATTTATGTATGTGTTGTTGGTCTCTTTTAATTGTAAAATCAATAAAATGTATTTTAAAAAAAAGAAAGTGAAGGTACAAATGAAAACATTAAAATGGAGGATACCCTGATGTTTAGAAAAAAAGAGGCTAACAAAAGACATAGTGAACTTAATACTGTGACCGATGACATGAGCTTCAAACTCAAAGATGCAGTTACTCAGAAAAAATCCTAGAGAAAAAAATGAGGTCATAAGATGGAAGTAACAACACTTCTGGTTCATTGACTGGGTTAGTAAGTTCATGAGTTCACACAAAATTCTACCTCTGATTAACTGGCTTGATTAAGCATGCCATTTTAAAGTTTCCTTAATCTTAATATTTTTTATATATTTTTATAAATATTATAAATTCCATTTCTCTTTTATTTAATGAATGCAGTTGCTACTATTTTCTTCTTTCTTACTGATAAATTGTATTAGTAATTATTGTAGAATATAGTAATTATGAACCAGTTGGCTTCAATACAAAAAGCTTGTTTGTTGCAGCCACAGCTCTACCTACACAAAATGTTAAGAAAAGACAGGAAATACATTATCATTTATATTACTAACATTTATTCACTAAAAAGTGTTAGACTTTAGCAGAACTGTTTTTCATAAAAAAAAAAACCAAGATAAAATACAGGATCACAAGGAGACAATCTAACTTACAAATCACCATTTTTAAAATTTATATTTATTAAAATAATCACACCAACATTTAATCAGTGAACCAGAAATGCTTCACACAATAGTTCTATGAACTTCTAACCTATATTCCATTACATTATAAAGGGTCATGTTTTAAAGCTTTCTAATTTATTGTCTTTTTAGGACAAGATAGTATTTTGAAGATGCTCCTAAACGGGAAGTGCTGTTTGTACAAAGTAATCCCAGTGTGATCCAATTTATCAAATATGACCCACAAAACTATACATACATATATATCCATACCGAGATGACTATTTTCTAAACAATATTGGTATCAAGTTCAGAACTATAACATTCCTGACAAGGAACTATATGCAAGCATATGTAATCTTAGTTTAATACCTATTAATGTCTGAATGCGTGTGAAAATCCACATATCCATTTCAAAACTGGAACATATTTAACATATTAGTAACTCAAGGTTACAAATAGGAAATGTAGATACTAGTACTAAATCTATTGTATTAAAATCCATGAAACAAAGTTATTTAGTTAACCCAGGATCATTGAAGACTAGCAATGCTTGAGTTTTAACAACTAAATTAGTTATAACTCTCAAGTGTTACAAATCTTCAATGTAATATATATGTAATAAAATAATCTGAATGGTTGGAGCAGAAAAAATCAATATAATCCTCATTTGTGGAAATGCTTAAATGTCTATTGAGAGACAAGAAGCAATCTTGTAATAGTTTCATAATTGACAAGGAAAATATTTGGAATTACACAGTTAATATATTTCTTATGTTCTAGAATCTAGATGCCTAGTTTTTACAGACAGGAATCTTCTGTCCAATTCAGTGAAGTATCCTTCTTGGCCCAAAAAATTAGAAAAAATCTGTAACTGCACTCCAGAACTAGCATGTAAGAACTAAATCAGTATTAGGGTTAAAGGGAGCAAAATAAAGGAGAAAAGAGGAAATCTGTAGATATTTCCATCACTCTTATAACATGTTCTCACTTGGAAAATGCTACTTCAAGAAGCATGACCACTTATCCAGTCCGAGAGGCTCCATTAGGCCAGTGGTGCCTCCTGTAATATTTTCTTCTAGTAGTGCCTTGCCCAAAATAGAGGAAAGTATTTTCCTAATGGAAGTGGAGATGATATCAACAACAGTGACCACAGAGATCAAGGGGGGTAGACTGTGACATTGGTCTTATCTTCTGCAGTTATAACATGAGGACAGAAAAAGTGAGTAATCTATTTTGCTAATCAACAGATTGGGAAGCAGGGAAGAAAAAAGTAACGGAAAAAAGAATCCTGCGTGGATTTAAGACTAATGTTAATTGTAATGTAAAATAGAAACAACTCAAGATTATAGCTATTGTGTTGAAAGAAGGCTATGTTGTTTATACACATGTTCCAAAGGGAAATTCCTTAAGAGTGCTGCTATAAAACACCAAGAGGCTGAGACTGAACTGTCACACCTTATAAGCACCTGAATAAATAAAGTAGAAAATGAAGAAATGGCTTTACTTTTTTCCCCCCCAAAATGGTTGACCACTTAAAATAAATATATTTCCTTTGAGATAGCCAAAGTACTTGCCAACAATAGAACATAGGCAACTACAATAAACATAATAGATTTGGGAGGTTGGCATCTCAAGGATCACTTTCTTCAGTATGTTCTTCCTAGATTCTTTGACCAAATTGGCAGCCTCTTCCAGGTCCCTCAGATATGAGGAGGGAGATAAGGATCAAGAAGCAAGGCCTTTGTGGTGGCAGCCTCCCCTTTCCATTCAAGATCCAGGGGATCCCTGCACTGTCTTTGCTTTGAGTTGAGAAATGTTTCTTCCTCTGAGGTATATCCCCAGAGCAGCCGAATATCTCTGGTTTAATGTCTGGTTTTTCTTTAGTCCTGCCCTTCCTACCCCACCCCAAAAGAATCATAGATCTCATATCACTTGGTATTTCATGGTTGCCAGTAATCTTGGTTTCCTCTTGAAGAAAAGCCTGGATATTATTTTTCTGAAGAAGACGAAGTAAATAAACAAGAGAAGGCTTAGCATTGCGGGATCGTAGCCTAGGAGCAGGGGACAAAACGTCCCTTCGATTACAACCGACAGCCTCAGCAGAAACCGAGAAGCCTAAATAATAATTAAAAAAGGAGTCGAATAGGCTGTAAATTCTTTTTATGTCTCCGCCGGGACATAAAAAAAGAGGCAGGGATACCAGGCCGCGCAGTTCTGGAGTTGCTTCTGCTCCCGTTTTCCAGCTCCCTGAGGTAACGGCGCTACCCTTCCGCAGAGCCTCCCGGCTCAGCGGGGCTTGACCTCCGGCTGTCTCTCCTCCCCTTCACGCAGATAGACGAGGGCTCGGCGCCTCTCTTCGGATGAGACGGGGAAGGAATTGCGCCTCCGGCTTTGCAGGCGTCGTCAGCCGGGCCGCATATCGACTCGCCGTCGCCTCACCTCGGGAGCCGGACCCACCTGGCGCGGCAGGTAAGAGAGGCGCACGCGCGCGAAGAGTCGGGGGGAAAAGATGTTTTGGCGCCAACTCCTATTCGCCCCGGGCGCCTTCTCGATCTGAGGGAGTTAAAGCGTTGCTTGGCGCTGGGACTTAGTTTCCCTGCAAATGTTATTCCCGCTGGCCTGAAGGGGCACTTATGGCGGTTGGAGAAAGGGTCCGCTGCCTGTGACAGAAAAAAATCCGGCTAGTTACCCCGGCGTAGGGGAGGCGGCAAACCAGACCCCGAAATGAATCCTAAACTGAAGGGAGAAAGGTTTTATTGGGTCACTGGCCAGTCCCGTCCCCCCACCACGCAATACCTTAAATCAAACCTGCTTAGAGAAGAGAGGAAATGCCAAGAGGGGGGGGGGAATGGTTCAAGAGGAAAGGAATGGCAAGGAGTATTGTTGCTGAAGCGGAGCAGGAGTGGAACTCGTTGTATGAAACTTTAATATAGGAGATTCAAAGCCGAGAGGGGACAAATGAAGAGTGGGTAGTATATATATATATATATATATATATATTTATATATATATATATATATATATTGGGGGTGTGGGGGGACTCTTCCTTTGCTGCCCTGTCCTTTAAAACTATAGCTTTGAATTGTCTTTCTTCATCCTCCAGCATATAGTCTTGCCAGACTATCCTCAAGGGATCTTGGCACTGTTCAACTATTTCCACTTACAGTACTCATTCCCACAGCCTTGTATCACTCATCTCATTTAAGAAGAATCATTTATTTCACTTAAAAATCTTCATAGCAGGAATAAGGACATGATTCTCCAAAAAGTTTTTGCCTCTCATATGGAAACAATGGCATTTATTGCTGCCTTATCTAATATTAAAACCTGATTAATGCCTGATACTGAGTACTTTTTTTCAGTGATTCCAATCAGCCTCACAATGTATGAAGAGCCCAAAAATGGTTTTTTTTTTTTGTATATTTTCTGATATATATTAAGTGTTGTCTCCAGAATACACTTAGTGCTCAAGAATGGATCTCTTAATGAGATCAAATGAGCACATATATGAATGGGATGTGAAAGGATCAGAGTCCACAAATATCTGTAAAAAGTATTTTTTAAAAAATACTTTTAAGGGATATATGTTAAAAGACAATGAGAAGCAAAGTTTATTTTTTTCTTCAGCATCAGTGGTTTGGTGAAAAAGTTCATAATTTCTTCATCTTGTTACAGAGTTCTGCCCTGATTATACCCATTGCTACATTCTTTCCTATTCTTGAAAATGAAAAGAATGATTTTATATTTCCTTTTGCTGGTTGGACTATTTCCTGTTACAGCCAGGGAGCGACAGCTTCCAAAAGTACCTTTAAGTCAAAGAAATGATGCTACTTTTCTTGGTAAGTTGCCATGAGTTTATAAAGCAAAGAAATGTGTATAGTTTAATCTTCCTAATCTTTGCAGATGAGAGGCATAGGGATTTGGGGTGTGTGTGGAATAACTGATTTCAATGGAAAAAGGAATAGCAAATGAAAGGGAAGTTAAATATTTTATTGAATTGGTGACTTGTTGTTTTTTTTGTAAATTTTATTTGAGTTTTCACAAAGAGAAAAAAAATACAAATAAAACATCTTTTTTGAAAGTAGCGTAAATCCCGGGTTACATTTCTTCGTACAGACACAAATTCAGGTTCATGCTCATTTTTATATTCTATTCCATATATTATTACTATTTTACATTTTCTGCATAGCTTCTCCCCTCTTAATTTTCTCAATTTTATTTTAATTATCTCATCTCAATTCAAATCATTGTATTTATATTTTTTGTCTGTCCTGTTTCAATTATTGTCCTGTTTCAATTATTATTATCTTTTCTCATTAAACAAAATTTCTCCTGTAGTTACTGATTGGAGTATGACGCCTTTATATCTTTTCCCTAAAGTTGTAACATTCAATATAATACATAACTTCCATTCAGATTCTGCTTGGTACATTCTTAAAATACACACTGTATTCTTAAAAAAAATTATAAATGTATATAATTAAAATAACATTCCATTCCAATTCAATTCTATCATTAATATTAATATTCATTAAAGTCTTAACATCTTTAACAGTACTTTTCAATTCAATTAAATACTTCTATGGGAACAATTATAAGCTTTCCATAGTTAATTCCCCCCCCTTCACTTATATTTTATAAATCATTAACTAATTAAAATGTTCCCGTTCCTTCCTAATTCAATTTTCTCATTTATTTTATTTCACTTATTTTATTCATAAACATTTCATTAAATTACACTAACTATTTTATCCCTCATTTTAATCATACATTGTTTCCAATTTTCTAAAGTTATTTCTTGGAGTAAACTAGGATAACAATTCTCTGTTGGAAACTTAACTGTATGACATAATGCATAATTTTTCTTTCCATTGCTTATGTATCGTAAATGCTTGATTCCCAGTAGAGGTTTGGCCTCCAAGTTACAACATATACACTATTTTTTCCTCCTTCACCCAATTTTCCCTTTTGAAATCTAGATTTAATGTATCCATTTGTAGTGAACCTCAAATGAAATGGATCAAAATTCTATCAGATGTCCCTGTGAAATAATAGATCTGTATCTAAAACAATGAAGCAGATATTATTAATTTTATAGTAATATGTCATTGTGATAATTCACATCATTTATATAATGAATCAAAGTAATGGAAATGTAAGGATGATAGAGTGGAAATATCAAGAATGTATATTGTCATTCTGTGTATTATGAATTAAAATGAACTGAAAGATGACACGTCATATCAGATCTTCTACTGTAGACAAGAAATCATAGAAGAAATGGAGTAATCAAACCTTATGATTTATGCTCCAATCACAAATGCAGACAAAGCAGAAATTAATAATTCTGTGGCAATTTGTAATGTAGACTAGAGTGATTGGAAATGTTGGCCTTATATATGAAATTAAGTAGGAGGCAATTTAATACAGTCCTGCCAAGAAAATGCAGTGTTTATAGTCAATATTTTCCCCAGCCATTTAAAGAGTAACTATGCATGGACATCATCAGATGGGTAACACCAAACCAATCTAAGATTGACTAAACAAAGCTGAAGAAACTATATTCACTCAGCAAAAGATAAATTGATTGCAAATTCCTTCTTGTAGAATTACAATTACAACTAAGAAAAGCAAAATCATCACAACTAACAATATATTTCATATAATTATAGAAGGTAAATAATATATTTAATTGGTTAGATTTGATAAATATAGAAAACTGGAAAACTGAATTGAAGTGAATGTCTGGTGGAAAATTGAAATTCATGACAAGATGAAGTGAACAAAGTATCCAAACACACAAACATACAAAACACAACATAAAATGAAATGGTGCTTTAATGAAAAATTAAAAATAGCTGAAGAAAAGCAGAATGTAACAGATAAAGAATGCAAGAAGAGGCAAGAGCCTGGGAGACCCGGCATAGGCCACCTAAGAGTAGCTCTTTGCTCAGGAGCTCTTTGCTCAGGAGCTGAAAATCATCCCTGCTGAAATCCAAGCAGAATGTTCAGTCTCTGAACAAAGAGACATTGGTGCATGGTCTATGCCAGGGCTCCTAGGGGCTCTTCTACTCTCCTGAGGCACTTTGTGCTCCTTACTTGCCTCTCCATTCAGGACATGGAAATCCTTCCTGTCAAAATCCAAAAGGGATTTTCAGTCCCAAGTGCGTAGTTTGTATCAGGCCTCTGAGGACCTCCCCCGTCAGGTATTCCATGCTGTTTATCTTACTATGCTGCCTCTTTGCTGAGGGGCTGAAAAACCTGCTTGGATTTCAGCTTCCTAATCTCTGGGAGCTGACTGAAAAAGCTCCCTGCTGAAGGATTTCAGGCCATGCCTACTTCAGAGTTGAAGTCTTTTAGTAAGGAGCTCTTTCAGCCAATTTCCAAAAATGAGAGGGAACTGGCAGATGCAACAGTTTGCACCTTCCTTGCTGGCTCCTTATGGACTTCTTGGGAAACCAGGACAGAAGATTGCAAATGGTGATCACATGATTGCAGTGCTTGATAAAAAAAACTAAGTGAAAGCAAGTTGCCAGGCAGCCAGATCACAATTACATGACAATCAGGAGAGGTAGTGAACAATGCTTTGTGATGGTCAGAAGTGCTTTATATGCCATAAAGCAGCCTTTCCAACACCATTGTTAATTTAAACCATTGTTAAGGGAACAGTCATAAGTTGAAGACTACCTGTACTACTTTTGTCAATGCAGATTTTGTCAATTCTACAGATTGAGGCTAGTCTTAAATATACTGGACCAGTTGGTTATATGACAACCAAGATGCAACAGTTAAGAGTAGAATAGCTAAATAGTGCAGAATTTTAAAAAAGAGGGTATCCTGGCTGTATATTACAAACATGACCTAGATGATTAAGAATCTCTATAGACATCAAGATTATGTATTATATCTTCATTTGTTAGTTTACACACAGGATATATCAGGAGAAATGCTGATCTAGGGAAAATATACATTTTAATTACACTTGATAGGAAAAAACAACCTTTGATATGCTGATGATGCTATTGTAGTTAAAAGCAAGTAAGTTTTAATGGATCTATTGTTGAAATTGAAATAAGAATGAAAAGTGTTTCATTTTCTACATATTTAAAAACAATTACGATTATGCCAATATCAACCCAATCAATACAGGAAGAGAAAAACCTAAAATAATAAAAGCCTTTATCTTGCTAGGCTCAGTAATTCACAATGATGGTGATTATAACTTTAAGGGGAAAAAAATGAGAGAAAAAGTATGACAGATTTAGGTCAGACATTAAAATGTAGAAACAAAGGAATATCATGTCAAGGCATTGTTTCCTTTCCTTTTTTTTTTGATCGTGTATTGTTCAAGAGAAAGCTGTCTATAGGCCATGGACACTATATAAGAAATAGAAGGTAACTGGCTCCTTCAGTGATGTGGCTAGGAAAATTCTTGATAGGCTTTTTCCAGTAAATAGGTGAAATATGTGACTAATACTTCTTAAAAATACAACACATACATAAAATACATAAATGATGGTGCAATGTTGCTTTTAAAAACAAATCCATATGTATCAGTGGCTTTAACTTCAGATACCACTAGTTAGATTTATTTTTTAAAATACTAACTTATATTGTTCAATGTGAAGAAATCCTGTGTACACTAAAATTTATATTTTTATATTTTCTACCTGGAAATAACACTTCTTACACTTTTTAGACACTTTTATTTTGAAGATGTTTTGCATTATAAAACTGATTATATACATTTTAACTTGTTTTATTCTCATTCCAGAAAATGCTTGCAGTAATAAACGTCTTGACCTTGTGTTCATCATTGATAGCTCTCGCAGTGTTCGCCCTTATGACTTTGAAAAAGTGAAAGAATTTATCTTAACTATCCTGCAGTTTTTGGACATTAGTCCTGATAACACTAGAGTGGGATTAATCCAATATGCCAGCACAGTCAAAAATGAATTTTCACTGAAGACTTTTAAGAAGAAACAGGATGTAGAGAGAGCTGTGAAAAGGATGATGTATCTTGCCACTGGAACCATGACAGGATTAGCTATTCAATATGCAATGAATATTGCATTTTCAGAATCTGAAGGGGCTCGGCCACTCAGGGAGAATGTACCTAGAGTTATCATGATAGTGACAGATGGGAGACCACAGGATCCAGTTGCAGAAATTGCAGCAAAAACCCGAAATTCAGGAATCCTAATATTTGCTATTGGAGTGGGAAGGGTAGATATGAATACACTAAAGTCAATTGGGAGTGAACCTTATGAGGAACATGTTTTTCTGGTTGCAAACTTCAGCCAAATTGAATCACTGACTTCTGTGTTCCAAACTAAAATCTGTGGTAAGGTATTAAATATATACTTAAAAGGCTGTGTTAGACGTGCTGATTTGAGGGCTGCTTTCTGTCTCACAAGGCAGGGTACAAGGTGGACAAAGAGGCAGGGAGGAAATAGGCAGGTAAGGAAGCCATCCCTTACATTATTGAGGCTTTGGTCTGGAAGGGACCAAGCCTGGAATTGCTTAGATTGTGATAGGTCCTTAGTTAATAATGGCAATGGGGATTGCATGGATTACAGTTGCGAAGACGTACAGTCAGGTGATATCTTACTTTATAACTGCATCACTTAGTGACCAAAATTCTGGTCCCAGTTGTGGTTGTAAATTGAGAACTACCTGTAGAAAAAGGATTATAAAGAAAATAGTGGAAGAAAATAGTGGAAGAAAAGTCAACGTGAATGGAATAAAAACCATACATGGGTGTTTAATTAAAAAGTACATGGAATTGGGAAACACATTTCTAATAAATTAAGCAAATCCTGCTGTGTTCCTGAAAGTGTAGCCCAGTTCTTAGTTCCACTACACTAAGAAATTATAGTGCTTAGTTATTATGCCTAAAATGTACAGATTTATGAATCTTACAATATACATTAACAAAGTTTTCATGTAAAATTAGTTTTCATGCATGTTTTATTACTTTAACATGAATATTTTCTGTCCTGTTGATATTTTGGGGAGACATTCTTAAGTGTTCATAAATTGGATTTTTTAGTCACTTTTTGTGCTAATTTATGTATTGCTTCCCCCCACCCCCCCCAGTCCAGCATATCTGTAGTATAACTCAACATGGTTGTGACCATTTCTGCATCAATATCCCTGGCTCTTATTTATGTAAATGTAAACATGGATATATTCTGGACTCAGATCGGAGAAGCTGCAGCGGTGAGTTTCATTTATTACTTCTTTTATAGCTTACTATCTTATAAATAGAATTTATGGTGGGGAGATGCAACATTTTCACCTAAGGACTGCATCCCTTGCAGATTAGAGGTGTGCAAATATACCTAGTCACATATAATATACACACTATAAAACAGTTTGTAACCACAATGTTCACACACATTTTCCCTTTTTACAATACGTATGCTTTCAATTATTAGATTCCATCTGTGATTTTGAACAACACGCATATTTTCTGTTCTGTTCAGAAAATATTCGACATTGTCTCCTAATCAGTTTTATAAGCTTTATGGAGTAGTACCATATGATGTCTACTTTGACAAAGAATTTAACACAGATGAACATGGAATGTTGGGCATTCTGTGGCCCTTGAAATGTTGCTGAACAACTATAGTCTTCATTATTACTATAGATTGGGACTAATGAGAATTTACATTCAGCAACAATGGAAGAGTCACAGATTTCCCTACTTATACACATATTTTTACATATGTTTTTATAGGTAGAAAATCTTTATTACCTACCTTAGAAATTACAATAGATTTATATATTTGTTGTGTGCACTAAAAGTTGAAAGTATTGACAAAATTTCACAGGGCAGAATTACATATTGCAGAAACATATTCGGTATATAATCGATATAACCATCAAGGTTCTCCTTCAGTAATGTCTAATAAAATACATCTCATGTCTTTTTTCTTGTTCCACATCATTGACTACTTGGCAGAAATGTTGTAGTATGTGTTAGAGAGGCTTTAAGATCAGTATTCTTTCTCCAGTGTGAATTCTAGAGCATTGTGCAAGATTTATGTTATGTCTTGAATTAAGTTTTTTTTGTAAGCAAATGTTTAACTCAGTTCTTTTTCTCTTTCTTCCCCAATTTTCATGCTCCTTTCAGCATTTATTATTTTCAAAATAATACCTGAAGAAAACTTTTGAGTTTAGACTAAATTTCACATTTATTTTGATATATAATTCTAAACTTCATATAATACCTATCATCGATGATTGTATATAAAATATAAATATATCTGAACTATAAATTTATAGTTTAAATAACTATACATGCGTTTCTAAAACAGCACTACAGCTGTTTTCTTTCCTCTCGCCATTCTTGGATCCAATTAAACTATACTTATACTGAAATCTGAGGCTGCAATCCAGTTATCTATGATGAAATCCAAACTCAGTAGGGTTTCCTGTTTAGTAGATTTGTATAGTATAAAGCAGTAAATAAATAAAACTATATACAGAACAGTATGCTAAATATTGATAATACAATGTTGCAGTTTCTTCTAACAGTAATGTTCTGAAGCTTATCCTTACCTAGTGAATATTATTAGAGATGGCTTTGCAGCTAATTATTAGAGATGGCTTTGCAGCTGACTGACAATTGAAGCAGTAAAGTCTAAGAATTTTATTCAATTTTTATTCATCTTTGCTTTAAGCATTTTATAATTTTGTTTTGCTTTATAATGAACATTCAATATTTTAAACAATCTTGGTTCTGCCATTCAGTTTAAAAAATAACTCAATCCCAGTTTGTGGTAACATCTGTATTTTGAAACTCTTTTCTTTCCAGTTTCTTCCCTTCCCTTTTCTTCCCTTCTTCCCTTTCACTTTCAAGGCAGGGGCAACCTTCATGTTTAGGTAACCTTGTTTTGTTAAAGTTGATTTTCTCCAATTCCTCTGCTCAATCTTTGTAGTTGCATGTTTGTGCTGTATTTGTATTCTGTACCTCTGTCAGTTGACCGAAGTGCAATTGTGATATGCAGTCTTGTAATGAAGTTGTTTTCATTTTTTTTCCATTTGAAGAGCCAACCCTATATAAACTTAACTAATCAGCCATTCCTGTAGAGGCAGAAGACAAAAACAATTGCTACTGTGACACTGCTTTGTCAGAGCAATTGAGAATTAAATCTAAAGTGCTATCAGGTTTTGTGATCAGTGTTGGTAGTAGCCTATACAATGTAATTCTAGATATAAATAATAATGACACCTCCAAGTTCTTGCTATGGAGCAAAAACTTATACAAAGACTTTGGCTTTAAACCAGCTGATTATCTGATTATAATATTTGCTGCAGATGGACAGAAATTGTCAAAGGGTATGCCAGCAGACATAAAAAGGATTCTGTACAACAAAACATACAAAAACATGTTTATGTCCAGTGTTTCATTTCTTGAATAAAATGTTATCGCTCTAATTTAATCCAGAAGCTAAAAGATTTATATTTATATTTTATATACTATTATTATATGTTTCTTATTCTTTAATTATACTTTCTCAAACTCTCCTGGCTATTTGAATGCCAAAACAGAATGCAAATAACTACCAATTTCTTGCTTCATATAATAATATTTTATAATTTTTATAACATTTCTAGTCCAGGATCTATGTGAGACTGAAAAGCATGAATGTGAGCACATATGTGTAAATACACCCGGATCCTATGTCTGCCAATGCTATGATGGCTATGAACTTGAAGAAGATGGGAAGAATTGTTTCAGTATGTATTTGTTTTCAATTGCATTAATTCACAAAGTAGCTGATGATTTCTGTTATTGCCCCAATATAATCCTGTATCATTTGAATTATTTGCTGCATTCAAAGTTTCTGGTGAGAATGTTGACTTCTTGCTTTACCATAATAGGTTCTTTGTATTATATAAAAGGTTTATATGAATGTCATTGAATGTTTCATCAATTTCAGAATAGCTTAAAATGAAATAGCATAGTTCAGAGACCAAAAAAGAATGATACAAAGATGCATGCTTTCCTTATGATCATTTAACTTCTGCAATAAATATTTTATTGGAAGAGATGATACTAGGAATCAAAATAGGAAGCTAAAATAATGGAGATATGCCAATCCTACCTCTTCCCCATATACTCTTTGTTCTTCCTTTTTTTCCCTCTGCTTTTCCCAGCATAGCTTTATCTTGCTTTTGTCTCATTTTCTTATTGTTATTTTCTACTATTTCTGGAAAGAGAGTTGTAGGAGGAGAGAGAATGGAATGTAATCATGTATCCTTCTGTGTTTCTGTACTTATTCATTCAATGAATACATTTTTATCCCACCCTGCTCCTTTTAAGAGGCAGGTATAATACATATATGCATATATGCATATATAATATGATATATACACATATTTAATGGGAAGGGGGAAAAAACCTTCCTTTTTCTAACCCTGTAATCCCTTAATTTGGGATAGAGTCAGGGTGACTGATTGGAACTCAGTGGATAGCAATAGCAATAGTAATAGCACTTAGACTTATATACCACTTCACAGTGTTTTGTACAGACCTCTCTAAGTGGTTACAGAGTCAGCATATTGCCCCCAACAATCTGGGTCCTCATTTTACCCACCTCGGAAGGATGGAAGGCTGAGTCAACCTGGTGAGATTCGATCTGCCAAATTACAGGCAGCTGGCTGCAGCAGAACTAGCCTGCAGTACTGCATTCTAACCACTGTGCCATCATGGCTCTTAATAGTAATAGCACTTAAACTTATATACTGCTTCACAATGCTTTATAGCCCTCTCTAAATTTGTACCTATTTTATCTATTCATGGTTATGCTTTTGAACTGCTAAGTGGGCAAGCATAGCAGCACTCAAATTTCGAATGCAGGCTTGCAGTGTTTTAACCAGTTGTGCTGTACATTGTTTTGTCAAATGATGTGGGGAACTTTAATACTTAACACTATTTTTTCTGTAGTGTCATATTCCGATTTGTTAATAATGAGTAATTTCAGTTCCATTAATTGCAATAAGATTATTTTAAATCAAAGTTCAGACCACAGAATATATACCTTTATAGACTTCCAGTAGTGAGCTTATCTATGGCTTCATTTTTTTTCTTGTTGCATGTTTCTGTTTTTAACAGAAGTAGCAAACTTGTTGGACTGTACGGACTTCAAACATACACTTAGTTTTATTGTAGTTACAGCATCTGATTTAAAACAATCCATTGTAGATTGGTAACATGTATAAGATTGTACTTTTAGTTGAAGAGTTGCATTTACCTGAGTATGTTTTGGAAATAGGCTGTTTCAACTCTTAATAATGACAATAATATAGGAATATGGACACATTTATAAATAAACCATGCTTTTTTATTATGCCACTGAAATTTATATTGAACTCAGCTGGTATGTCAACAATAGGTATCAATGTACTATCAATATTATATATTCAATTTTAACGTTCTGTATCAAAGTAACTTCTCTTAAATTTGATCTTTCTTGTGCTTCAGTTGAGGACTATTGTGCTGTGAATAACCAAGGCTGTCAACATGAGTGTATCAATACTGAAGATTCTTATTATTGTCAGTGCCATAATGGGTTTGTTCTAAATCCAGATAAAAAAACTTGCAAACGTAAGTTATCCACATCTCAATTCTGCTATTTAATACATCAAAAGTTTTTATTTTATTTTATTTATTTATTTATTTGCCAAGCAGGTATTAGATAACAGGTATAAGTATAAACATGGTTATGTACACATGAAATAGATATGAATAAAAAGAAACAATAGGACAGGGACGGTGGCACGTTGGTGTGTCTATGCACGCCCCCTACAGACCTCTTAGGAAAGGGGTGAGGTCAATAATAGTTTTTGGGGTTAGGGAAGAAACCACAGAGTCAGGTAGAGTATTCCAGACATTGACCACTCTGTTGGTGAAGTCGTATTTCCTACAATTAAGTTTGGTGCAGTTTACCTTGAGTTTTTATCTATTGTGTGCTCTTGTATTGTTGTGGTTGAATCTGAAGTATTCATTGACAGGTAGGACATTACAGTAGATAATTTTATGTACTATACTTAGATCGGACTGAAGGTGGCATAGTTCTAGATTTTCTAGGTCTAGAATTTCAAGTCTGGTGGCATATGGTATTCTACAACGAGTAGAGGAGTGGAGAACTCTTCTTGTGAAATATTTCTGGATTTTCTCAACTGTATTAATATCAGATACATAATGCGGGTTCCAGACTGATGAGCTGTATTCAAGTATTGATTTAGCAAGTGTTTTGTATGCTCTAGTTAGTAGTGTGATATTACCGGAGAAAAAGCTACGCACGATCAGGTTAACAACTCTTAATGCCTTTTTGGCTATGTTGTTACAGTGGGCTCTAGCAGATCATTAGAGATGAGTACTCCAAGATAATAGGTATAAGTAAAAACATAGTTATGAATACATGGATACATATAAGAAAAATAAAAAAAATATATGAAAGAAACAATAGGACAGGGACAGTAGGCACATTGGTGCTCTTATGCACGCCCCCTACAGACCTCTTAGGAAAGGGGTGAGGTCAATAGTAGACAGTCTAAGGTTAAAGTTTTTGGGGTTTGGGGAAAAATCCACAGAGTCAGGTAGAGTATTCCAGATATTGACCATTCTGTTGCTGAAGTCGTATTTCCTGCAATTAAGTTTGGTGCGATTAACCTTGAGTTTGTATCTATTGTTTGCTCTTGTGTTGTTATGGTTGAAGCTGAAGTATTCATTGACAGGTAGGACATTGCAATGTATGATTTTATATACTATACTTAGATCGGACCGAAGGTGGTGTAGTTCTAGGTTTTCTAGGTCTAGAATTTTGAGTCTGGTGGCATAAGGTATTCTGCAACGAGTAGAGTAGTGGAGAACTCTTCTTGTGAAATATTTCTGGACTTTCTCAACTGTGTTAATATCAGATACGTAATGTGGGTTCCAGACTGATGAGCTGTATTCGAGTATTGGTCTAGCAAATGTTTTGTATGCTCTAGTTATTAGTGTAATATTACCAGAGAAAAGCTACGTAAGATTAGGTTAACAACTCTTTACGCCTTTTTGGCTATGTAGTTACAGTGGGCTCTAGCAGATCATTAGAGATGAGTACTCCAAGGTCCTTGACATAATTGAGGTCATCAACAAGGTCTTGACTATTCAGCTTGTTTTTATTTTTTTTATTTTTTTTTTGCCAATATGTAAGACACAGCATTTGTTCGTTGAGATTTGAAGTTGCCATTTGTTTGACCATTCTGACAAAAATGTTATATGTACCATCTAGCATACAAAGCAAGGAGATTAGACAGTATTTCCTTTGTATGCAGAAAATTCACCCCATAACATCTCTAACAAAAAGCATTTCAGGTACCCTATCTTAGGAAATACTTTTTGCAGAGTAAATTCTAATTCACTGTTGATTTAGCAAGAAGAAAAATATCAGGTGTCCAAAATAGATGTACAGAGCAATGCTCATCAAGAGAACAAAGATTGATACTTCTGACACTAAGGAGCGTACTCCTCAGGATAAACCTCAGGAGGATACACCTGAGTGTCAGGAAATTGATAATCCTGAGTCCTGAAGGCTATGAGGGCAGTGCCAGCAACTGGAAGGACACAGACATGCCAATAGGGGGACCTAAGCAACTAATAAGACATGGGAAGATCCCTAACTCAGAACATTAAACTCCAGACTTGTTATTGAGGTGTGGAGAATATTCGTACAGTGAAATGTGTGTCAGGAAAAGAGGGAAATAGCCATTTTAGTTAGGGGTTGAAGTTGTGAGTGCATGTTCCTGAGAATGAAAATAACCTGAGCAAATATTAAAGAAGTTTTATACATGTAATAGAAAGGAGACTTAATTACAGAAAAAAATATAGGAATAGAAAAAAAACTAGTGTCAACGAGCAACATCTTATCAGAATGAGATTCAAAGAGCGTTTGTTGCTTTGAGGAAAAGACAAAACGATTTGACTCAATATTTCTTAGACAAAGAGCAGACAGAGTGATGGTCAATGAGATGACATGCAGTAAATCCATAAGCCCATATCTACATTACTTTACAATGTGATCAATACACCATAAATTGCTGAAGTGTCAGTTTTTGAATAAGATACCCCTTAAAAAATGTTGAGGCATGGTTGGCAGGGATGGGATTCTACCAGTTCGCATCTATTCACTAGAACCGGTTGTTAACATTCTAAGCAGTTCAGAGAATCGGTTGTTAGAAGAAATTACAGGCCTAATCCTGTAAGGAAGGCAGGAAGGAAACATTCTGGTGTTGCTTACAGAAACTGTATCTCCGTTAACCCTTATTACATTCTTGTCAGGACTAGACTTCCTGTCTCAGGAACTTCTCTGGAGTTTTTTTCCTCTCCTTTGCTGGTACTTTGCTTGTGTGGAGTGACCATTCAAAGTTACAATGGCACTGAAAAAAGTGGCTTATGACCATTTTTCACACTTACGACTGTTGCAGCATCCCCACAGCCATGAGAGGCCAGGAGAGGAGATGTGTGCCTCGATGTGAGTGATATTTAGTTGGCCACACCCAGCCAATAACATGACCACCAAGCCATGTCCACCCAGTCACATGACCACCAAGCCACGCCCACCAACTAAGCCATGCCCACAGAACCGGTTGTTAAAAATTTTGAATCCCACCCCTGATGGTTGGAGTATGCGGCTGGGGTGGGTGGGAATGAATCAACACATTCCTGTGTTTCTAGGAATGCCTGCAAATTTTATATTATGTAATTTTTATATGAAGAAAATGTTTTACCTCCAAATCTCCAAAGATAAAAAGTGCTCACTAAAACTAAGGTGCTAATCTTCATTCCATTCTATATATATGGTACTTTCCATTATTGTTCATCTAAGAGTTTACTTTCAATCTCCAGGACCAGACCATTGTGCTTTGAAAAATCATGGCTGTCAGCAGGAATGTGTCAATACAGATGAATCCTATTTTTGCCAATGCAAGCAAGGATTTACTCTTAATCCGGATAAGAGAACTTGCAAAAGTATGTTGCCCTAAAAGTGTATAGTAAGTTCATCTGCTTTTATTTATCAATATTGCTGTCATAACATATAATTTCAATTATAACTTTAGAACATGCTATGAAACTTCCTCCTTCCTATTTTTCTTTATAATGCTCAGTTCAAACAGTCATTCATATGTACAGACAATATTTATTTATTCAAGTACTTGTGTATATACTTTCTTATGTTATCAAAAGCCGTGTATCAATTAGAGTACAACATATACATAAAAAGTCTTCCTAGGGAACAATTTCCATTTTTCTTGGAGTTCTATCCAATCCAAAATCTAAACACTTTTTGGGGGGAAAATAAATGTGATAGCCAAGGCCTGGATGATTAGAACAGATTTTACATTTCTTAAATAGGAAACTGATGCAACACCATGTCAATAAAGCAGATTACCAGAAATGTCACAGACTTATATTTAAGTCTGAAATTAAAACTATAGCAGGGTGGTGGGAACTGGGGTCTTAAGACTATCTGTGACGCTCAGTCTAATTTCATAAGCAATTAAAGCTCTCAGAAAAATTAACTATTCATTTTCTGCCTATTTGCTTATTAGAATTGCTATTTAGAATTGAGTATCAAAAAGAACTGAAATGAGATAAAAACAAGGATACGAGGAAGAAAGTCTTAGAAAGATTAAGACCCACTTATTATTTGCTATAGATCTGTTCATCATTTAAATGTTGCTTGAGACAGATTACTCCTGAGAAAGTGCTCTCAATAGATAAAAAATGCCTACCCTTTTCTGTACCATATAAAAGCTTTCCAAATTAAAAATTGTTTCAGTGTTGAATTGACACCAGAAGCAGATAATCTGTCTAATATTTTATACCCAAATATTTTCATAATTATCTTAATTTTTCAAAAAAACTCCACTGTTCTAATGCCTTATGTAAACAAAAAACAAGGTAACTGCTATCCTGTTTTTGTACTAAATCCAACATAGGCTTATCCAGGGGTGGGATTCTACCAGTTCGCACCTATTCGCTAGAACCGGTTGTTAATATTCTCAGCAGTTCGGAGAACCGGTTGTTAGAAGAAATTACAGGCCTAATCCTGTAAGGAAGGCAGGAAGGAAACATTCTGGTGTTGCTTACAGAAACTGCCTCTCCATTAACCCTTATTACATTCTTGGCAGGATTAGACTTCCTGTCTCAGGAACTTCTCTGGAGTTTTTTTCCTCTCCTTTGCTGGTACTTTGCTTGTGTGGAGTGACCATTCAAAGTTACAATGGCACTGAAAAAAGTGACTTATGACCATTTTTCACACTTATGACTGTTGCAGCATCCCCACAGTCATGAGAGGCCAGGCGAGGAGATGCGTGCCTCGATGTGAGTGATATTGAGTTGGCCACGCCCACCAACTAAGCCACGCCCACAGAACTAGTTGTTAAAAAATTTGAATCCGATCCCTGGGCTTATCCAAGGTAGATTAGAGTAATGAATTTCCCACGCCAAGGCATTTGGAACAATTAAACAGCAGTTATGGCCACTAAAGGCCTGAAGCAGGGCTGTCATCATACCAATAGACTCACTAGCTGTGAGTCTCTGCAATTACTCAAGTTCACTGTACAGTGCCAGGCCTACCAACCTCAGTAAAACTCAATCTGAAAGCCCATCCTCAAATTTAAATACCAGTCCCCAAAGTTTTGGAAACTCTAGTCCTCCTGATGCTCCTTCGTGCACAAACACAACTGCCTTCAAGAGCCTCAGGTAATTTTTAATTTCACTTTTGCTTTCTGGGAAATGAAAAGGTAAATGAAAGGTGAAGGTTTTAATAGCTATATATGCTGATTATTAATCAATGTTTTAAAAATTACATTGTTTTCCAGCATTTTTACCTGACATGCTTATTAGATTTCTCTTTCCATAGGAATAAATATGTGCAGTTTAGGTAAACATGGCTGCCAGCATGAATGTGTTAGCACTGAAGAATCATATATGTGCAAATGTCAAACTGGATACATTCTAAACCGTGATGGCAAAACATGCAGAAGTAAGTTAAATTATTTGAAGTAGTAAATTAGCATATCAGAATTAATTTTCATATGAACAGTGTCCCTTAGGAATATGTTGGCTATAACAATATTGTGCCTTTTAAGTTAACTTTTTAAGTGACTTAATAAGTTTGCTTATTCCACAAATAATAGATTTACTGTAAAGCCCAAAAAAGAAGAACAAATTAATGTTTGGTTACCTTATCTTTATTTTTCAAATATAGATGGTTGCCAAAATAGTGAGAATGCCTACAACTTTTTTGTTATTTATGGGTGTCTACATTTAATTTTTTGGGATATCTCTGATACATAAAACTCTCTTGGTTTGCAATTTTATAAATTACTGGTAAGAAAGTTTTTCATTTGTGACAGATGCTACTACTTGTAGAAATGAAAATTTTTAAAAAAACTATTTTGTATCTGATTCTGTTTCTGAAGTTTTAATATCTGGATATTTTATAGCTTGAAAATTCAAGTGTTTTCTCTTTTACTGCTCAACACAACAATTCAGGAATAGATCACTGTGCTGAGTTCAATCATGGGTGTGAACAACTCTGTCTAAATACCAGAGAATCCTACATTTGCCAGTGCTCTGAAGGATTCATCATTAATGAGGATCTGAAAACTTGTTCACGTAAGTTTCTTGCCTGAGATATTCTATAAAATTAAACAAAATAGTGCTTAGACTATTTTCCATCATTTCTAGCAAAGCTTTATTCAAGTAGACTTTCACATTATTAAGCAGTGATTTGATTAAATGGTCAAGGAAAGCATTGGCAAACTACTCAGAAATGCAATGGAACTGAGATATAGGAAGAGATATTTTCCACAAAATGTGATTCCATTAAGAAAACACATCAGTAAATTTCATAGAAAGAAGTAAAGAAGAAGAAAACAAATAGAAATAAAAGGAAGAGTGTATTTCAAAACAAAGATAAGGTATTACTATTCTTTTTTGAATTATTGTAAGAAGGCCTTGTCACAGGTGTCAGTAAATGTAGCCACTTGTGGAAGTTTAAGTATATGCAACTCAAGTGATATACTGATATACTAAATCCATACGAAATATGCACAGCTAAACACATCCTCACCAGCTGCCACTATCTAGATAAGCAAGGATTAATGTCAGATAAAAAAGCACAAAGGAGTATGCAAATCAAGGTTCTACCAAGGTGAAAACCACACCCCCAACAATGGGAGGGCAAGCTAGTGTACATATACAGGGAGCAAATGCCACACTCACTAGCACTGGTGATTTTATTTAATCACGTAATGAATTATCTGCAAGCAAACAACCATACTCAGAGTACCAATGACTCCATATGTTTACTACTCATTGAGAAACATTTCAGTTTGTTAAAGATACCATTGTTTCATGGATTCATCAAACAATTGATTATCAAAATAATCCATTTCTCTGTTAAAGATTTCTTAAAGCTAGTTTTTCCTAAAATACGAGATATGCCAAGGTCTATATGTGGCCTCTGCCTGTCCTCAGACAGGTTTGGAACTGACATATAATATAGTATATTTCATATAATAAATCAGGATAAGGATTTGAAATATTATTCAATCTTCATTCCATTTATCTTGTCTTCAATTTCTTCCTCTTGTTCCTTTTTAATTTCTTTATATCTTTTTAAAATTATATACCCCCCTTAAGGATACCCCCTTAGGGATGGGGTAGAGATCCAGTCCATCACTCATCATGGTAACATAATATTAGGACAGGCACTCTCATATCTAGTGGGCTCACCTCCAATGATGGAGTAGTTTAAAAGAAACACCGTTTGCCAGTTTTTCACCTGGTTTTGGGCACAGGTGAAATTAAAAGAAAACAGATTTGCTACAGAATACATTTGTTTTCTTTTATCTTCTCTAGGAATCTGTCTCTTTATTTAAACCAGGAAAGGATAAATAAACCTTTAATTTAAGAGGAAATGGTTCACAGAACAATTACTTTAGCCCCAAATAAACCAGGGCTGTTTGTGACTACAGTAAAGAAATACCACCCTCCCAACTCCCATTCCCATCCCAATCAGTTTGTTCACAAAACAAATAGGGACAATTAAACCCAACAAATTTTTAAACAGCATATTATAGAGTATTATACCTAAATAAATAATTAAATAATTCTTAAACTGGTCCTCAGGAGCAGATTATTGTTTGCTGAATGACCATGGCTGCGAACATTTATGTGTGAACACAGGAACATCTTATATTTGCCAGTGCATTCAAGGATATGTACTTCAGAGTGATGGGAAAGCCTGCAAACGTAAGCTTGATTTTAGTTGAATTGCTTTTGTATCTTTTTGCCCTTAAACATATATTGCACAAAATAAATTAATAAACTTGTAGCATGGCTGAACTTGCACAGTAAAAGTCTGAAAGTTTCAAACATACTCTCCCAGAATACCACTGAGAATACTCATCCTTGTCCCACCTCCTACTCTGTTCTTTGTTGCTGCTTGATAATTACCACTGCTTCCATTTACAAAATCTTCTGAAGGTGCCATATTTGGCACCCTGTCCCTATACCCAATGTATATATCAATATATCCCATATTGATATAATGGCAGTGAAAAAATAAAAATAAGAAAATGAAAGAAAGAAATGAAGGTAAGTAACTGGAAATACCAGCTCTTCAATTTACTTATATCACAGATAAACAAAATCAAATTTTATTTTAAAAAAGTAAATGTCTTTTTAAAAAGCCAATCACCAAGGAAAAGAAAGGTTTTAAAAGTATATGTAATGTTCCAGTTATACCTCTAGATGGTACTGGTCCCCTAAAGACTAGTTTACTATCCCATAGACTCCATAAAAAAGAGATGCATTATAAATCATATGAAACTTGAAAGAAATTTAAAAACTTCATGCAAAACTGAGGATATGCATAAATACATGAAATACCTGAAATACACAGAATTCCTGACCTTGATCAGAGATATTACAAAAGACAACAAAGATTAACTAACAATAGCAAAAATGTCTAATGCTGGTTCCTGGCTGAAATGTTCACATTTTTTTCGTAAAAATAAATAGGATTCTTAAAACAAGTGTTTTTGTTGCTTTTCTTTATGTGGATTTTCCTTTCTACCTAGAAATTTGAATCAGTTGATTCTGAGGCCTTGAAAAAAAATGTAAAATCCCACATTTTGGTGAACATTTTCTTTCTTTGTTTCAAATGGATTCAATTCTCCTAAATTCAACAGAGGGAAGAGCTTGGGAAATTATGATTTTGAATGTGACCAAAAGCACATATCTGTACTTGTAAAGGTTGATAGAACTCTGAGCCTGTCTGGCATGGAAATGTGTTGACTATGAATGTCAGTGTGGCCTGTCATTCATAACAAAACTGCAGTTATTGAATAACTATAGCCCCTATATAAATTAAATAGTATCTTATTGGCAGGAAATAGATGTTGACCTGGCTAAGGTTTTGCTTTTGCTTTTGCTTTGCTTTGCTCTGCTTTTTTGAGATTTGTGAAATAAGACAAGGAATAAAAATAGGGATTATGAGGTAAGAGCTGCTGGGAACCAGACCCATAGATGTTTGTTTTAACATGTATTTTTGTCAATTTAAAATGTTGCATTGTCAATTGTTTTCAGGTACAGATATTTGTAAATGGGTGGACCATAGATGTGAGCAACGTTGTGACAGTGATGGTGAATCATATGTTTGCAAGTGTCATGAAGGATTCATACTAAACAAGGATAGAAGAACCTGCAGAAGTAAGCAAGCATCCCTGAAGATAATTTATCATACTAAAAAAGGAATGAATAGGTTTCATGCCCCTAAAGAAGTCTATTTCACGGTTGAACAACTTTTACCAAAAAGATTAAAGTCCAATCAAAATCTGCTTCCGTAGGATTTAAATCCATCTTTTCCTTATCTGTCTTCTAGGCTAACTCTGAACAATTCTTATCATCTTACGTATGTTATCCCTTCAGGAATTTGAAGAGTGTTACCATACCTACTTGCAGGTTTCTCTTCACCAAGCTAAACATACTCCAGGGTTTTCAAGCTTTACTCATAACTTTTTCCTTCCAGGCCCTTCATCATTTTGGTTGCTCACCTCTGGACACTTTCAGTTTGTCAATATCTTTGTAATGCCCAGAATTTGATACAATATTGTAGATGCATAATATTATAATACAATATTTTAAGTGTATTCTGGTCAATATAGAATGTAGAGGAGAATATTTTTATCTCTTCTAAATGCTTACAAAATGACTGCTTAGTTATTTATTTGGTGTCAGAAGTTTTGTTCAGTATCAGTAATAAACCAACTTGCCTGTAGTTACCCAAATACGTTTTCCCCATTTTTGAAAAAAGCAACAAGATTTGCCTTTCTCTATGACATTACATACCTCTGTGATTGCTCAAAGATAACAGAAAAGGGTCCAGGATAACTTCATCCGATTGCTTTAGGACAGTTAGATATCAATCTGGTCTAGGATATTTAATCTCATTTACAGTAGTTGAGTGTTCCCTAAATGTCTCATTATTTGCTTTCACTTACTTATTCTCTCTTTGTGTCAATTGCTCTACTTAGCTTTATTTGAACAGTTCCTCTTTGGGGAGAAGAACAAAGCAAAGAGTTGAGCTTTGTTATTATCTCCTAACCTGTTATATTACCATCTTCTACAGGTGACTGCATTGCTTCCCTTTTCTTCTTTTTACTACAGATAATAGCAAAAAACCCAAAACCACCTTTCATTAGCTTTACTTGCAAGCCTAAATTTCTTTTATATTTTTAAATTTTTATGGGAATATAAGCTACTTGGTGGTTTGTTTCCTTTGCTTGACTTTTTTTGACTTACCTAGGTCAAAAATTTCCTGTCCCTCTGTATTTCCTATGATTTCCATCCCATGTTTTCCCCATTAATATGATATATGATTATACTTTCAATATTTTATTTTTGAGAAATTTCCAAGCCTCCCATGGCTTCCTTTGATCTGACAATTTCTTCCCCAGTATGTTCTAAACTTGTAGAAATTGACTCTCTTGAAATCCAGCTTGCATATACAGCTAAGAAGTAAGTACTATAGAAAATAATGTTTTTAGTATATCATATCTTTAGAAAGTTTTTACCAGAAATCTCTTTAATTGTACCCAGATAAAGATGTCTGCAAGTCCATTGACCATGGGTGTGAACATATCTGTGTTAATACTAATGATTCATATGTCTGCAAATGCCATGAAGGATTTATATTATGGAATGATGGGAAAACATGCAAAAGTAAGTAATTTATATCTATCACTCCCATTATTATTTATTTTATTGCTGGAAGGAAGTCTCTCTCAAAAGAGATCCTGACCATATTTGGATATATTAAACTACAGCTCAGTGCAAACATGGGCAATTTTTAAGGAGAAGAACTGCACTTGATATTTGAGTAATATTCTAAGAACTCTCATCCAAAAATAAGTGAAGCTAGTGAAAAAAAGCAATACTAGGACTAAGTTAGAAACTGAAAGTGATTTTAATGAAATTAGAATTAAGTTACAGTAAGGTAATTTCAATTAACTTAGAACTAGTTAACATAGTTATTGTTTATTGTATTTAATTAGTTTGCACTACCCATTCTTTCAACAAGAGCAATTGGTGAGATGTGGCAGAAGGATTGCATCATGAAGCATCAGAGATTTCTCTCTGCTACTTTATGGATAAGCTTTTGCTAGTGGTTAGGTGCTACTTGGATTGAACCCTCTTTCAAAGCCATGTCTCTGAGCTGAGTTGGTTCCTATATATGGCAGATATAAGAAGAGAGCCTGGCTTGAAAGAGCCAGATTTTCTCACTGTCCAAAGCAGAATGATTCTGGAAGTTGACCAGAGGGAGGAGCTATACTTGCAACACCCTAAAGTAATCATTGGCATGGGATCACCTGCTTGACAGAGTGGTTTGAGAACTTCAGATGTTTCAGGTAAAGCAATGTTGTAATGATATGGTTTAAAAAAGTGTTGTGCACACGACCCAGAATCATTTTTTGCGAGATAGGCAGCTATATAAATTTGATTAATAAATGAATAAAACACTGCTTGAGCATGTTTTTCCTGTTGTAAGTATAAATGAGGAAAGGCTTTTCATTCAGCTTGACCAATTTTTTCCTCCACTGATCAGATCCTCATTGCAGAGATTAAAAAACAAGAACTTGTTTTGATGTTTTGCCATTTTTTAGCAAAAACATGTTGATATTGATGACTTTTAATTTATTTTTATGTAAATACCTTTGCAATTCCATTAAATGTTATGAATATGATAAATTCTTAAGTTGGAGAAATAGATTATTTCGCTGACAATATTCCATTATTCCATTTGTTCATTTTATTTTAACAGGATGTAATGAAGGACCAATTGATCTGGTATTTGTGATAGATGGATCAAAAAGTCTAGGAGAAAATAATTTTGAAATTGTCAAGGAATTTGTCTTAGGAATTTTGGACTCTCTTACAATATCTCCCAAAGCTGCTCGTGTTGGTTTGTTGCAGTATTCCAGCCATGTTCACACAGAATTCACACTGAAACAATTCAACACAGCCAAAGATATGAAGAAAGCAGTGACACAAATTAAATACATGGGGAAAGGCTCCATGACTGGACTTGCACTGAAACAGATGACTGAGAGAAGCTTCACTGAAGCAGAAGGAGCCAGGCACGTCTCAGCAAATGTTCCCAGGGTGTCAGTTGTGTTTACAGATGGACGCGCCCAAGATGATGCTTCTGAATGGGCAGCTAAAGCAAAGCAAAGTGGTAGGATGAATATTTATTAGAAGTGTAAACAATAAAAGAAATACAAAAGAAAGCTGCAAAAGTTATATATAGCATCTTTTTTAATCTGTAATTTTTTTATTAACTTCTAGAAGAAGGATTCTGAAGAATCTCTAGGAGTGAAATGCATACTTGATGTTTGATGTTGATGTTTGATGTTAAGGAAGGTTTGGAAATCTTACACTGGACTCAATATAAATTTTCAGTTTCCAAAGCCACATTTGCCTATAGAATGCTAGTCTAAATGAATTTATTTATATTTGAGACTCCCCTGACTATGATTCTGCAGTCATAGTAACAATAATAGGCAATGACTAAATACATAATTTTACACCAAAAAAAATTAGACATAACTTTGTAAGAAATTTGAGGGACACTATATTTTGGTTTTGATCATAGTAAATGAAAATAATAGGACTTAGCTTAATCAGAATTAATTTGCCCAGTTGATTTCTATGATATTAAATATAACTTGCTTCATCTGAATTAGAACTCTTGCATTTTATTGTTGCTTTTGAAATATTGTCTGTAGATAAATTTTTGAATTCAATTCTTTTTTATTAATAGTGCTTATCTCAATCTTGAACTGTATTATGAAATTAAACTTGTTTCATTTTTAGGAATCATTATATATGCTGTTGGAATAGGGAAATTGATTGAGGAAGAATTACGAGCAATTGCTTCTGAACCTGTTGAAAAACATATTTTTCATGCTCAGGAATTCAAAGCCATGGAAGAGATCACTGAAAAACTGCAGAAAAGAATCTGTGAAGGTACTAAGTAAGCACTGCATGATATTCTACACAAGAAACAATATAAAATTAACACAGATAGAAATTTGGGAGTCCATTGGATTTGGATGACTAAGACATTAAAATAAATAAATCTGCCCATTCCTTCTGCGCATCTGCGTAACTGCTGGAATATATTTAAAACACAATGAGCAATAAACTAGTAGGAAGATTTCTTTAATCTATCACTTAAAAAGTGTATAACTTTATTTTAAGGCCAAAATCATAAAGTATCTTACTTCAGTTAATTTAACAAAAATGACATATACAGCTTAAAACTCCACAAAAATCCTTCCCTTTTTATACATTGCATTATGATATATTACTATAACTATATAGGACCATTTGTAAAATAATGTGACTTGATTGTAGTTGACTATCATGATCTGACTGCATTTGGCAATAAGTCCTATTTTGTTTCATTTTGTCACTATTTTTTCTAGATCTAAAGCATTACCAGGAAACAACAAATCGGCTTCATTCAATGAATTTACTTTCTGAAGGTTTGAAATTATCAGTGTGTGCATGTCGTTTTTATTCAGTTTGATTCTTTTACACTCTGCCATGGCTAGAAGAAAAGCTAATGTTGTATCATTTTTATTATAATACTTTTGACAACTTCTTAATTAGATACAGAAAGTGTAGAATAGGTTATCCTTTTTAGTGACACCTGTGCCACATATACTCTAATAGTTACTGATAACAGTAAAAACAGCAGCAGTTTTGCCACATTTTGTCAATACGCGCAAATGCAATCAAAAGCCATATTTACCACATGTACTAATTCTATTCTGTCCAGATTAATATTTCTAATCCAGAAATGATCATGCAAAGCTTTATACTGCTTAATATCCACCATCAGGCTGGTTCTTTTTGAAATATACACACAAAGAAACCACTTCATAAGAGGATGAAATATAATCTCACTTCTGATCTCACTGTGTTGTCCTCTGTAGAACCTGAAGCATCTACCTTAGCAATTACAGATGTTCTTTCCTGTTCCAATTTTGCTGTGCATCATAAATATCTTTTTAAAGAAAAGCAATTATGGACAAAAGCTTCAGGTAAATTTTATTTCCATTTAGACCATCCATTACTTTGTATAACTATAATAATTTATATTATGTCATATTAAACAATTGTACTATGCATCTACTGTGATACCCTAGGGTTCTTGGGATATATGTTGTAAAAAAGGCAGTTTCCTACTTATGATGTGTCTTTTTGTTTGTAAATATATAACCATTTAGTTTCCATTTAATAATCTGAAACTCTTGTTTATAATTAGTCTTCTTATCTAAACCTTGAGCAATTGCACTTTTATTATAGTGGTTACCATAACTCAGTATTAAAATACATGCATTGCGTGGAGCAATCCTCATTTTAATCTCAGATGTCTCTGTTTTCCTGCAGCAATTAAAAAGACAGAGAAAGAAACTTCTAAAATTATTTTGTCATTCCATGAATTCCATTTTTCCAAAGAGTTCAATGGACTAAAAACAAAATAGATTTTGTAGTGATTTTGTTCTTGTAATGAAAATATATTTCTTCTTACTATTTAACTAAATACACCCCACCTATTTTTTTTTCAAGCAAATCCTTCAGATGACAAGAAAGACCAATGCAAATGTGAGAATCTTACAAATTTCCAGAATTTTGCAACCACTGAATTTAGGAAACTAATTCAGCAGTATATCCTTTCTGTATATCTATTCATTTTTCATATAGATTTTCAAGTCAATATATTTGAAAATGAATTATATTTCTATTTCCATGTAGCGAAATACAGTTGATTGCGAGAGAGGGGCGGTGGTGGGGGGAGAAGAGAGAGAGAGAGATAATGTCTAATCTTTGTTACTCCATAGTGCAGTTCTCCCCATACCTGGCAGTTACGTTCCAGATAGCTTTTGTTGGAATAGCACTAATTCTGTGACCAAAAGAAGCCCAACTATCAGCTAACAGCAGGGCTGTCTTTGAATACAGGCATACAAACTTCCTCAATCAATTTTAAAGTGCTGGTCTAGTTATCTGTCCAAACACACTTTGTGCCTAAACCCAATCTTATTCCATGGTAAGGAAATTAATTAGTGGGAGTTACCTTGCCAGCTATTAATTATATGTAATTATGTGTTCCTTCACATTAGTATTGACTCCTAGCTACTGCCTGTCTTCTATGTAACACTGTACTTACTTACATACTTACTCTAGTTATCTAGCTATCTATCACATTAATACCTATCACAATTATATAGGAACTTTAGGCAGCTCATAGAGCTAGTCTGCTATATTCATTAAGTACCAGGCTAGAAACTAGGAGACCGAGTTTTAGTCACAAAGCCAACTCAGTGGTCTTGAGTTAGTCTGTCAGGACTCCAACAAATCCACCCTCATTCAAATCAAAAGTCTCTAGCCGCATCTCAGAGAAATGTAAATTGATTTATTAGGTGTGGCCATGTCGGTGTAAGCTGGTTGCGGCCGATACTAAATTACATCATACATTTTCCCCCACCCACTGGATGCGACCCCTCCAATGGGACACATCCATCTCCAATATGCTCTCCAATAATCTTCCTATGATCCGACAACTTTGGGCTGCTGGGGTGATTATCTAGGCATTTCAAGAATGCCTTGTTTTCCCCCACTCTCTTTTCTCTGGCAGCTAAAAAGACCAAAGGAGTATCTTTTTAGTTGACATAGTCACTCTTTCGCAGCCCTAGGAATGCAACAGCAAGCCATAAAGATCTTGCAAAAACAATGCCAGGGATCAATGATGATTTGAAGGCACACACCCACAAAAAGGCAGCAATTTAAATGTAAAACCCAAGAATAAAAAATAGACAAAACTGCTTTCGAAAAACACCTACTGTAGGTTTAAATCTTAAAAGTTTTCTAGAAAAGTTGTTTTAAGAAAGTTCTGATGGATGGCTAGGATTGAAACCAAACATGCTTCTCATAGAAGGCTATTCCAGAGGGTTTGGCTAACAATGGAAGTTGGTTACTCTAACTTCTAAAAAATGGAACCACCAGCTGCTTTTCCTGGCACGATCAAACTGATCAGGCCCATTTCAATGGAGATAAAATTGGTCTTGAAGGCTTGTTTCTGTTGCCAAGCCATAATACAGTACTTTTTTCCCCTTAGTTATTTGAAAATATCTTGCAGAATTTGGCTGCTTGAGACCAGTTGACCACTAGATGGCAACAAAGAGCTTATTTCTTTGCAATTCATTGGATTTTTGCAGGCCAAATCTGGAGCCCTCTGGCAAACTTTATATGGTTTAGGTACAAATGCACTATTCATTTTCTCATATTCTGTTCTTGTTCCAATCTGTTGGCGTTTCTGTACATAGAGGGAATTATGATGATGAATAATATTAAATGTTAGGATTGGTTTTGATATCTTTTCATGAATGGCAGTACCATAAGTATTTGGCCTACTAGTACAGTGTAGCTAATGCATCACTCTTTAAGAACATTAATGATGATGCTGAAGCACAAGCCCCCTCTAGCTGCAGTTTGAAAATACAGAATGGCAGTTTATATAATGTAGTTTGTTGTTCAGCTGGCTCCTTATATGACCTGAAGGGTATCATTAAGATTGTTGGTGATTATTTCTTTAAATAGTCATTATTGTCATTGGCAGTATCTATCCAAAATATTTTCTATTGGCCAGTTTCAACTGCCGTTGATTCTTCCAATCATTTGAATGTTTTCCAATGATTTTTGCTGCAGGTATATAGTGTCCATTGGCCATGTTGACCGATGGTGCCACTTCCCACCCATGTGAAGATTTGTATTTTTAGATTGATTTTCTAGGAAGAGGCAGTATTAACACATCCTAAAATTTGGTGCCTTAGATTAGCCATAGCTCTAACATTACATGTCCAAGGCATTTTGTTCCATCTTTTCTGAAGAAAAAAATCAGGCTTTTAAAGCCATAATTGTTAAAATAAAAGCCTTGATAATGCATATTTTTGATGTCAAGATGATATCCCTGTTTTATATTTGATCTGGATCAGCCAGTCATTCTCCCAAGTATATGTCTATTTTATGGCTACAGTCACCATCCCTTCAAACATTTGAGTGTAGGAAGACTGTTACTAGTTCAGCTGTTTGTCTATTTGCAATGACAATTCATGTTCAGATAGGTTTTTTTAATTAACTAGGTTTTGCATATTTTTTCACTTATAGTATGGCATTTAATTTACCTGCTTTCAGCCATCAAACTGGTATCTGAAGTTGTTGCTCCCAGCAATTTTAATTTCAACTTTTATTTCTGGCCCAGCAATTTTCATGTTCTACATGAACTTTTACTTCCAATTTTGAAGTATTTAGTTGTTCCATATTCCATTTTAGCTGTTGTTCTGATTATAAAAATATTTCAAAAGGTAGATGAGGTGGCTAAGATTCATGTTTTAAAGGCTAAATTGTTGTCTATACAGTCAAATTGTGGTATCAAATTGTGTTTGAATGTTTTACCAACTTTAGAAAAGGCTGAATAAGCTATTTTCACCAATCCTCCTACGAAAAAACAGCTGTTTCCAGGTCTTGGCTTTCAGAATTGAATGGGAACAGAACTGGCAACAGTAAAAAGGAAATGAATACCCCCCAAAAATAGCACCCGGTCTTATATTTTGGGGGCTCCAAAATAAGCACTAGGGTTTATTTTTGGAGAAACACGATTTCAGGGTGATCAGCCTGGCTGGGCGCTCCCCCCCAGCACACAAAAGATGGTGAGCACAGAGACCAACGTCCTGCAGCAGCTGCAGGCCATCAGCCGCTTGGTCAGCATACTCTGGGGTTGCGTAGCACTGGTGAGTTGATTACCTGTCCAAGCAGCAGACAGTGGCAGAGGCACAGGAAGGGAAACATGCAATCCAGATGCCTGCCTCCCCCCCATGCCTCTGTCTCCATCTGCTGCTGAGCGAAGATGAGCTTCTGGCTGCCTGCTGTAGCCCAACTCGGCTTTCCCATGGCCCAAACAGCACATCTGGATTGCCTGCCTCCTCCCCACCTCTGCCTCCACCTGCTGCTTGGACAGGTAATCAACTTACCTGTGCTGTGCATTCGGCTGCTGCAATACCATTGGACCCCACACCCTCGCTGCTTCCAGTATTGGATACTTCCTTCGGGCTGGTGACAATCAATAGGGTTTATTTTTTGAGTAAGGCTTATATTAGGCGCACTTAAAAATCAGGCTACAGCTTATTTTCAGGGAAACATGGTATTAGCAAAAATTGCTGGCCTAAATAATGGTGCCAAAAGAAGTCTGCAAGTTTCTTTTTCACAGTGATGATCTTATGTTCTTAGAGAGAAGCCTCAGTCTAAGCCAGTTCTGATTATTTTCTAAGTACAACTAAGTCATTTAACTGCCAACACAGAAATGGACATCTAAAGTGGTGTTTGCAAGAACTCAACAGGTGACATCATGATAATTCTTTAGCATTCATTCCACAAGCCTAACTTTATTGATTTTTGTGTGTGTGTTTCATATTTGAACATAAGATTGGGTGTTTATCCTGTTTCACTTGATGCCTTTGGAAAAACCACAAACAGGATATTACTGTTCATGTGACAATGTACTTTCCCACATAATTTATACCATGGTTAAAACAATTGCATTAGAGTTTATAACAGAATTATTTGAATACTTTATGGGCAGAAGAGAATTTTAAGTTCCACTTGTACCATTTCTTTATCTTCAGTAGCTCAGTGAGGATTTCTAACTCTCAGCTATTTATAGCAAAAACACCCTTCCCATTGCCAAAATGAAATGTCAAAGAACTAAATCAGTACTGGATTTTTGGAAATACAATTACAGATACATAGCTAACTGACTAATTTCAGGGTTTTTCATTTTAAAAGAAGTAACTGTATATTTTCCAAGCTTGTCCATTATATGTGTAGATATTCTCAATATTAAATACTGAAGCAGTCTGGAATTGTTTTCCTTAACTTGAAATTACTGGAAGAAATGTCAAAAAGAATAGAAGCACTGGAAAATCGATTAAGATACTAATAAAATGGCCTTAGCAGCAATATACATTTGTTGGATATTTACACACAAAAATATATCAAAGCTATGTAAGCAGGTGTTTTGCACAAAAAGAATTTATAATTTCAGTAATTTAGAGTATCATGTAATATTGTATTTTTGCATTGACTAAGATAAAATTACAAAATGTTTAGAAAACTATTTTTTTCAATTAAGCAGCTCTATATTGTAAAATATTGGTATAAAAGGCAATTTTTACTATTTAGAAATCTGGAAAGTTCACTATTCATTGTAATAATATACTGACTGGATGCAGTCAAATGTTAAGTTAGAATGGTGTTCCTATGCTTCTCATGTAGCAGTAATGCTAATATCTAAAGTAATAGCAAATAATCTCTCTGTGCTTTAGACTCTTCCTACAGTCAGCACTTTTTCCAATAAGTGATTGATGATAGGGAAATTGGGAAGAAGCAAGCAGCGTATTTGAGGCACATTCCCTGCATTCATGTTAATGACTAAGTATATGTGGGATAGGGTTATGGGATATAATGTATAAAATGTTATTTTATTGCTAGAATCACATACCAAAATTTTGAATACCTTAGTTTTAAAAAATTATTCTCAAACAGATGTATCATACAAGTATTCTAACAGTGTTGGCCAACAGATCTTGGAGGAATTGATAGCCATGAGGGAAAATTAATTCATTCTAGAATGAATCATAGTACTATTTCAGAATAAATCAAGTGCCTTAGCTCTGAATTATGCCAAAAATAAATTATGTCCAATAATCTTTTCCCACCATTTATTGTTTTTCTTTCAGGTGTTCATAAGCTATTCTGTCTGGCTTTCTTGCTCTAAATAAAAAGATGAATTTGTTTAACTATATCCTTATTTACTATTAATATGCAGAGGTTCCCCCAAATAAGGAAAACGAAAGTTACCCTTACTGATATACCGGATAACCACTCCTGAATAGGGGCAATGTGCGGTTGTAAGCCTTGTGAGCTGCTGGGTGGGGCAAGGCACAATGAAAGAAGGGAGGGGAAGCACGGTCCTTCTTCTGCAGCCTCAGTGCCTCGCCCCACAGAAGGAAGAAACGCTTACCCTTACTGTTACCCTTACTGCTGCCCCACACAGCTAGGCGGCAGGCGGCGGCTATGAAGATGGTTTGTGCTCGCGTAAATAATATAGAAATAGAATGAGATTCAAATGACTAAAGGCTGATGCAAAGGATGAATTATTTTTGACGTTTAACAGTTGCTTAGATGATGAAGTGTTTGCTTGCTGAATTTTACTTTTTCTATAATATTTAAACAAGGCTTTTCTTCTTGCCCTCATTTTAGCCTCAATTGTTTACTCTTTTCTCTCTTCCTAGCACACTTATTTCCTTTTATCTATGGCCACCCTAGCATTTTTTTCTATTCTGCAGCAGTAGCAGCTCCTACAGTTGGAAATCTCTCAGCACACTCGAATTTTCCCCCATATGGAGTATTAAACACTGTATAGTCCTAATTAGAAGATGGTTGGTTGGTTCCCTCCTTCCTGCATTTATACAACTGAGTGACTCTAGATTGTTTCTAATCACAAAATTAACCAGGTTTAAAGACCTCTGCTAGTTTTCAAATGCTGTGTACAATCTGAATATGCTTACATATGTACATGCACATTTATGAAGTAGGTGCTCTAAGACTGATGAGAAATCTGGATATTGTGGAGTTTGTATTTGTATTTTTTAAAATGTCATCTCTCCCTTTCAGATAAATACAAAATTCAATTAAGTCAAACATGGCTGTATTCTTTAATCCTATTGGTCTTTAACTCCTAATTAAATTATTTTATTTAGACCGTTACTAGTTGATTTTTCCCTCAAACATTCCATACAACTTATTGTGTCTGACTTATAAAAACTCATACCAACAACAGATTTAAAGCCAGTTTTATTACACAAAATTTAAAGTTTATTAATTTTACTTCTCACTGGTTTGTTCTGGCATGCTTCTAATGATATCAGAGTCACCTGTTGGGAAAAACATCATACTTCAGTATCAGAATTTTACAAACACTTTTGTCATGTACAGTATACTGTATTACAAAAATTTTCTTGATAAACTTATCTGAATATATTCCCAATGATAGATCATACTACAAAGTTCAATCAGTTAATGTAATTTGCAGGTAAAAATCAGAACTAGGGAGACCAACCAGTCCTGAAGACACAGTGCAAAGTGGTAATATAGCGAATGTCTAGCCTGCTCTGATTACTGTACAAACCAGAACAGCGAGAATATTCGCATTTAACTTTGCATCAAGATCAATTAACTTCTCACAGCCAATACATAGTTTAAATCCTTAGCCTCTGATAAATTACTTCTTTAAGAACCCGTACAGCAAAGAATGAACTTTATTAGTTACCAGATGCTTAATTCTAAAATTATTTGCTCCACTGGACCTACAGGTCAGGTATCAATTTCAATGTCCTCCTGACAAACAAATTTTCTTCTGATCAGGACAAAGGTTATTTTAGTGACAATATAAATCTTTTCTGTGTTTACATTTTAAGATGTTGACATATTAAAGTTTAAGTAACAAACTATCATGTTCCCAAGGAAATCATGAGTTAAGATCAGAAGGGAATCTAATGGTATTTCCATCAACGGTTCATGGGGCAACAGCCAGAAGTTGACCTTTCCCAGTGAAAAAGCCTTAGTTATGGACCTCTCTCCCTAGTCTCGTTTGACTTGTCCCAGGTTCTCATTTTTAGGAAACAATTGAAGAGATGCCAGGTATACTTTGAGGCACACTATCTTTAAGACTGCCTCTTATTTTGTTTTTATTTTATAACCACTTAAGAGTTTTGCCCCACTTTACCATCTTTCTTGCAACAGTTAAGTGAATGCAGCTGTTAAGTTAATAACATGGTTGTTAAGTGAATCTGGCTTCCCCATTAGCTTTGCTTGTCAGGTCACAAAAGGTGATTGAATAACACCGGGAGACTGCAACTGACAAAACTTTGAGTCCATGAGGATACTACAACAATTTTAAATGTGAAAAGTGGTCATAAGTCACTTTTTTCAGTGGGACGGTAACTTTGAATGGTGACTAAATGAACTGTTTTAAGTTGAGCACTACCTGTGTTTACTGATTCAAACAACTCATTTAGCCTCAACGTACCGTATTTTTCGCTCCATAAGACGTACTCCCCCCCCCCCGCCAAAGTGAGTGAAAATGTCTGTGCGTCTTATGGAGCGAAAAATATGGGTCCTTTTACAGTGCTGAACCTCGCCTCTTCTGTCTTTGTCATTGCCCGTTTTCCTCCTCTAAATCTAGGTGCCTCTTATGGTGAGGTGCATCTTATAATGTGAAAAATATGGTAATTACCTTATATATAAGTATAAATATTTACTAAAAGCCTGACAGATACACACATCATGTTATTTGATAATTCTTAAACCACATATGAAATAAGATTATACGATATTTGCTTTACAAATACTATTGATTTTATATTAGCATATTGAAGTGCAGAGTTCTCAATTCAATAAAATTGGTAAGAGAATCCTAGTGAATAGATCAAGATAAAGGCATATCGAATTAAAATAACAGCTTTATACAGACACTGAAATACTAAATACGATATACATACCTGGGTCAATTATAGCAAGTGTACATACTCTGTAGTACTTCCCACAAGCTGTTCCCAGTTCAATATTATTGCCACTGTAGTGATGCACACCAGTTTTGGCCAACATAGCATAATACTCAATTTCTGATTTTCTAAAGGTAGAGAAATAAACAGAGTACTTATTTGGCTTTGTTCCAGATTAAGTCACATTCTATTGAATCTCCTGTTAAGACATTAACAACTAATTTTTATTAATTTCATTTGTTTATTAAAACATAGAGCCACCCGTTTATCAAAAAGAACTCTGTACAGTGAACAAAATAAACACACAATGCAACTATTTATTCAATCTCAATTTACACTACATTAATTTTTATGGGACTAATGCATTATGAAGGCTAGATTTTTTTTAAACCTGCAATATAGGTTAGAACTTAGATTTGAGGAATAAATTGAGTTTCTCCTGGCTATTAGCCAAAGACCATGGTAACTGAAGCTGGCAATATTTGCAATATTTTTACAAAATAAAATCTCATAAAGACTTTATATATTATATATTCTTAATACAATTGCTATATGCAAGCAGAACTTACTTTATCAATTCTAATACACCAGTATAATACATTTCCCATGAGCATATCAACCTATAAAGGTTATCATAGTTTTCTTCTATTATATCTACTCAGAACTTTTATCTTCACATTACCTTATCACATATACTAGTCTTCCTGATTTAAAAAAAAATTAAGTTAATAACCTATAAGATCATAAAATTAATGTTGGAATGTCTCATCCAATCTCCCTTTATTGCTGAAATTAGATTTCAGCAAAAAAAAAAATGATATTCAGTGCCTGGTTGACTAATATATTTGAAAAGCCATATATAAAAGCCAAAAATAACTACATGTCAAGTAGATTTTTTGCATTTGATGTTAAGACATTTTCATTAAATACTATAAGAAAGCAACTATTTTATGTGATCCTTTAATAAAAGTACTGTTCAAAAAATGCACACTTACCTCAAAGCAGGACAGTTATTGGCTAGGATAACCAACTTGGCTTTGCCCTGCCGAATCATTTTCAGAGTTTGTTTATATCCAAGAACATATTTACCACTTTTCATAACCAGCTGAAGCCTAGAGTTTATGGACTCTAAAGACTTTTTCTGTAATAAAAAAGAGTGGATGTATGAAATGTTTTCTGCATTTTATTTATTAAATTTTTATGCCACCCATCTCACTGCAACTCCCAGCAGCTCACAATATAATAAAAAGTAAAATGAAAGATAATACAAAGCAATTAAAATTTGGAGAATTAAATTGGAAAGTTAACAGCCAAGATGATGGGTGACCTGGGGTTGGGGATCTTTTCTATCCCATCAGCTACCCTCAATATAGCACACTCCTTTGGGGCCCCAAGCAAACAGCAGAGTCCAAGTTTTCAGGCCCTTCCCAAAGGCCAGGAGTGTTGGAGTAGACCTCACCTCCAGCAGGAGAATATTCCAGAGGCCAGGAGTCATAGCAGAAAGGGCCCTTCTCCTGAACTCTGCCAGTTGAAATTCTTTGGCAGAGGGGATCCAAAATGGGCTCCTTCTACTAGAGCAAGCAGCGTGATCTAATCCCATCAGGATGAAATGGCTCCTCAAATGCCCTGGAATCATGCTATAAAGGGCTTTAAACATAATAACCAACACCTTGAATTAGACCCTCCCAAAAAAACCTGGTAACCAATGCACTATGCATAACAGCAGTGTCACATGTGCCATTAAAGGGACCTCCAGAACTGTTCACATTGCCACATTCTGTATCACTTGTAGCATCTGAACACTATTCAAGAGTAGCCTTATGAAGAGCATGTTGCAGTAATCCAACTGAGATGATCAGAGGTTGAATGACTGACTGCCCACAGGGCTCGTATTCCAGAAAAGGATGCAACTGGCACACAACACGAAATTATGCATATTCTCTTGGCTCATCTATAATTCGTAATGCATTAAAATACCTTGTCTACTTTCTGCCTAGATGCCTTGCTCTATACGCTGACCCCATCACAAAATGTAATATTTCATTCAGCATTAATAATTTACACGCTTTTTTAACATGGTGCAATGCAACCAAAATATCTACAAAGAATCCCATTTAAAACACAGCTAATATTTTTTGAATTTTCTTTCTCAAAAGCTCAGTCAAGAGTTATTAGAATACAATTGTATCTTCCAGCCTTAAAAGCAAAGTGTTTTGAGAGCAATAGTTAATCATGCTTATAATTCTATTACAGTTCTTGTTCAATCTTCTACCCAAGCCACAAAGAGTAACTTCAAGAGAAAATTCATAATATGAATTGCTTAACCCAGGGATCTTCAAACTTGACAGTTTTAAGACTTGTGGACTTCAACTCCCAAAATTCCTCATCCAGTCATGTTAGTTTAGTTTATTGTCACTGCACCTTGTACAATGAAATCAAACACCATTTTCAGTGCACATCTTGACCATGAAAATAAACACAAACACACATCCTTCACACTCCACCACACATTGAATTGAAAACCCTGACATCACACCAACACTTCAGGAATTCTCAGAATTGAAGTCCACAAGTCTTAAAATCGCCAAGTTTGAAGACCCTTGGCTTAATCAGTAGGGTTAAATAGATCCAAATACTGGTGTTTCTTTTCATCCTAATACGCTTTCAAAACCTAAAGATTCTTTTAAAATGCCTTTAAACCAAATGCATTTATTCAAAAGCATGTCAGTTTCCGATGGACTAATTTTTTTTTTAACAAAGCATACTTGCATAGAAAAACTCAGTGCAAGATCTAAAGATGGAGATCTGGCCATAGAATCAGATATGACTGCATGGGTATTATCATCATAAACATACCACTACACCCTTATGCTAGTTGACTTATGGATTACTATATATTTTAAGACATTCTAATGTATATTTTACCTTGATATTATGCAGATTATGCAACCCAAATTCAGTAATATTTAAACAGCTGTGGCAAAAAACCCCGGCCACATACATTTTTCGCAGCTGCAACAAAGCCTCGTTCTTCCATATATATCCTGTCCGTATGTGCGCATATACAGCACAGATACCAGCACGCAGCAAAACCTACGGCCATCACCCAAAGACCTGCAAACTGACCCTTACATGCTTCTATATCTCATAGCATCCGCCTTTGCCATTCCATATGACAACAGGCGTGGAAGCAATAACTAAGGCAGAAAGCTCCGAAATGGACCGCGCCTTAGGCCCAATCGCTATTGCTTAGGTGTTTGTTATCAGTGGCTCTTCCGATGATCTACCCCGTTTGATCAGAAATTTGTCGTCTCGAGTCGGAGGCCTTTCGCAATCGTTGGAGCGCTGCTATCTCCCTCCACTAGCTGGCCTCGGGATCCCCGGTGATCCCCTTTTATCACCAGGTCAGCCGGCTGGCTGGCACGCTCACTCACCGTCTTCTTGGCGGCCACCATCTTGCCGGCTCACGTCGGCCCTGCCGTTGCCTGCGGAAAAGGAAAAGAGTCAACACTGCGGCTGAGCACAGCCATTTTCCACCCGCCAAACGCATCCCACACCCAAGGCGACCCCCTCCTCCAAAGGCTCAGGCCCCGCTCACCAAAGGAGCGCCTCCAAGATGGCCGGGCAACGAGGAAAGGAAGTATCTCGCGGCAACGCGTAGGACCACGCGGGTCAGCGCGACCGACAGCGACTCTCGCGAGAGCAGACACCTCCTCTCTCTCTCCCGGTTCGAAAACTCTCGCTGATTTCTGGCTTACAATGAGGATGCGCGCGCAACAATCGCGGGATTGCCGCGCTTCATAAAACTAGTGGTTTTTTTCATAGGTTTATACGGGACTCAGTCTTTATCCTGGTACAAAGAGTAAAGCAGCGTTTTCTTAACCTTGGCAACTTTAAGAAGAATGGACTTCAACTTCCAGACTTCTCCGTGTCAATCGAAGTCCACACATCTTAAAGTTGCCAGGCTTAGAAATGAATAACCGGAGGATGTCAGAACATCTGCATAAAATTTTAGGGTTCATTATTAGCATTATAATATAGGTGAATATAGCATTTTAGTATAGCATCTTTGCGTTCTTTTCAACTTTAGGAAACCATGTTTTTCTTTTGAGCCAAAAGCAATCTAATATGTTTCAATTTTTTCTATACCCTATACAAAGACTTCACCCCTTAATGCCTTTTGCTTTTATTTATTTATTTTATTTGGTTTGTCAATTGCTTACAAGATAATAGGTATAAGTAAAAGCATAGTTATGAATACATGGATACATATAAGAAAAATAAAATAAAAATAAAAACAATAGGACAGGGACTGTGGACATGTTGGGACACTTATGCACCACCACCCCCTACAGACCTCTTAGGAAAGGGGTGAGGTCAATAGTAGACAGTCTAAGGTTAAAGTTTTTGGGGTTTGGGGAAGAAACCACAGAGTCAGAGTATTCCAGACATTGACCACTCTGTTGCTGAAGTATTTCCTGCAATCAAGTTTAACCTTGAGTTTGTATCTATTGTTTGTTCTTGTGTTGTTATGGTTGAAGCTGAAGTATTCATTGACAGGTAGGACATTACAGTAGATAATTTTATGTACTATACTTAGATCGGACTGAAGGCGGCATAGTTCTAGGTTTTGTAGGCCTAGAATTTCAAGTCTGGTGGCAAAGCAATAGACGCAATCTACATAGACTTCTGTAAAGCCTTTGATTCAGTGGTACACCGACAAACTACTCCTAAAAATAAAATCCCATGGTATCTCTGGACAACTGAATAACTGGATAGAAGCATTCCTGTCAAACAGACAACAAATGGTCAAAATTGGGAGCGTCCTATCAAATCCAGTACCTGTCAATAGTGGTGTCCCCCAAGGCAGTGTTCTAGGACCAACTCTCTTCATACTCTACATAAATGACCTCTGCGATCATATTAAGAGCAATTGCGTTCTCTTCGCTGATGATGTAAAGCTGTTCAATACCACAGACAATACTGCTACCCTACAAAAAGATCTTGACTATGTAACAGAATGGTCAAACAAATGGCAACTTCAAATCTCAACAAATAAATGCTCTGTCTTACATATTGGCAAAAAAATCAGAAAATAAAATACAAGCTGAATAGTCAAGAACTTGTTGATGACCCAAGCTCTGTAAAGGACCTTGGAATACTCACCTCTAATGATCTAAGTGCTAGAGCCCACTGCAACTACATAGCCAAAAAGGCATTAAGAGTTGTTAACCTAATCCTACGTAGCTTTTTCTCTGGTAATACTACTAACCAGAGCATACAAAACATTTGCTAGACCAATACTCGAATACAGTTCATCAGTCTGGAACCCACATTACGTATCTGATATTAGCACAATTGAGAAAGTCCAGAAATATTTCACAAGAAGAGTTCTCACTCCTCTACTCGTTGTAGAATACCTTATGCCACCAGACTTGAAATTCTAGAACTAGAAAACCTTGAATTACGCCGTCTTCAGTCTGACTTAAGCATGGTATATAAAATCACACATTGCAATGTCCTACCTGTCAGTGAATACTTCAGCTTCAACCATAACAACACAAGAGCACACAATAGATACAAACTCAAAGTTAACCGCACCAAACTTGATTGCAGGAAATACGACTTCAGCAATAGAGTGGTCAATGTCTGGAATACTCTACCCGACTCTGTAGTTTCTTCCCCAAACCCCAAAAACTTTAACCTTAGACTGTCTACTATTGACCTCACCCCTTTCCTAAGAGGTCTGTAGGGGGCGTACATAAGCGCACCAACGTGCCTACCGTCCCTGTCCTATTGTTTCTCTTATTCTTTTATTTTTCTTATATGTAACCATTTCATGTATTCACAACTATGTATACACTTATACTTATTATCTTGTAAACAATTGGCAAATCAAATAAATAAATAAATAAATAAATAAGGTATTCTGCAACGAGTAGAGGAGTGGAGAACTCTTCTTGTGAAATATTTCTGGACTTTCTCAACTGTGTTAATATCAGATATGTAATGTGGGTTCCAGACTGAGCTGTATTTGAGTATTGGTCTAGCAAATGTTTTGTATGCTGTAGTTATTAGTGTAATATTACCAGAGAAAAAGCTACGTAGGATTAGGTTAACAACTCTTCATGCCTTTTTGGCTATGTAGTTACAGTGGGCTCTAGCACTTAGATCATTTGAGATGAGTACTCCAAGATCCTTGACAGAGTTTGGATCATCAACAAGATCTTGACTATTCAGCTTGTATTTTATTTTCTGATTATTATTTTTTTGCCAATATGTAAGACAGAGCATTTATTTGTTGAGATTTGAAGTTGCCATTTGTTTGACCATTCTGATACATAGTCAAGGTCTTTTTGGGGGGTAGCAGTATTGTCTGTGGTGTTGAATAGCTTTACATCATCAGCGAAGAGAACACAGTTGCTCTTAATATGATCACAGAGGTCATTTATGTAGAGTATGAAGAGAGTTGGTCCTAGAACACTGCCTTGGGGGACACCACTGTTCACGGGTACAGAATTTGATAGGATGCTCCCAATTTTGACCATTTGTTGTCTGTTTGACAGAAATGCTTCTATCCAGTTATGCAGGTGTCCAGAGATACCGTAAGATTTTAGTTTTAGGAGTAGTTTGTCGTGTACCACTGAATCAAAGGCTTTACAGAAGTCTATGTAGATTGTGTTTGTTGCTTTTCCCTGATCGAGTTGTGTAGTCCATATGTTTTTGCAGTGTAAGAGTTGCAGATTGCAGGATAGTTTTTTTCTGAAATGAAATTGTTTATTAGAGAGTAGGTTGTTTGTCTCTAAGTGGAGGATAATGGATTGGTTAATAATTGATTCCATGACTTTACAGGTGATGCAGCATAAAGAGATTGGTCTGTAATTTTCAACTAGACTGCGATCTCCCTTTTTGAAGATGGGGATGACCGTGGCTTGTGACCATAGTTTTGGCAAGGAACTGGTCCTGAAAGATTTTTCGAAGATTATGCTTAGAGGTTCGCCTATGGCAGTGGGTAGCTTTTTAAAGAAGTAGGCACATATTCCGTCCGGTCAAGTACTTGTGGTTTGTATTGTAGGTGGTGGCGATGGAAAAGCTACTTTGCAAAGATACTGGGTGTATTTCAAATTCTGATACTAGGTACTTTTTAACTCCACATCAACTTGGGTGCCTGAGTTTTATGGGTATCAACTGCATTTAGAGAGATTTGTCTCTGGAGGAAGGAAAGTCCAAATTGATAATACTGTATTTAGAATCCTAAATATTTTCAAATGAAAATTAGCTCCATACTCTTACAATTATCTGCTGTGTTCCCTATCTGCTTTGATCTCAGCAACTAGGGAAGTCCAGTCTAGATTCATGCATTTCTGCTGCCTTCTTCAAATTAAGCCTAAAATTACCATTCCATCAGGCTCTTGCCTTGAGTAGAACTACACAAGGTTTTGTGCTACCACGTTGGAGCTTTTGGCCATAGACGCTAAGTGGGACCAGCTTGGTAAAGAAACAGTGGGGAAACAGCAGTTCTCCAGAATGGACTGAACAATGAAAAAGACAGTGGCAAATCTGTGTCATGCTGTTGCCCCAAAATGTTTGTAATAGTGTAGAAATAACCTTAATTATATTTGGGGGAAGGGGAGGATAATGGGATGGGACTAGAAAAAGGTGTTTGGCAAGATTCATGAAAATCAAAGAATGGAAACAATGGAGAAGGTAGATGAGCCACTTTGAAGATATTATTGTACTAAATTCAATAAAACAGTTATCTATGAAATAGTGAGCTATGAGTCAAAGATCTGTCAAACTTTGGTCCTAGAACATATTTTTGTAAAACAGGGATGAATAATTGATATCTTTGACATTTTGGAATGTAAAATCTCTGTGGTCCCACTTATCAAAGAAGCACCTTTGAACATAAATAAGCACTATCCTGCTATTTCCTAATCCAACCTGCAGTAACAGTAAATTTCTTTCTCCGCCAGATTTTTTGCGGCTCACTTTGTTTTAGGAAATAATCAGTGGATTATAACTATAAATATTTATATGCATAGTATTTCTAGACATAGCTTTTTGAGATCAACCAGGTGCTGACTAACTGCTGCCATCTAGCTGGCACTGAATTCTTAATATGGGAAGGCAAATGTCTTATCAGTAGGTCAGAGACCTGATTGATAACTCCTATTATTTGAATTTAGTAACTGAACAATACAGTTTGATCAAGAGGAATAGAATAAATATAAATGTTCAAGGATTGCATTGGAATTTTTGCTAAAGCTAATATAATGAATCTATTCAAAATAAACTGCTCAGTGAAAATGGCAAAATGCTAACTAGGAGCAAAGGATTCATTTGGATTCTTGCACAAGATGATAGTTTGGATTCAGTTTAAATGTCTTCCACTAAATGTATTGATGCAGATTCTGTCCTGATCCTTCTACAACAGGCTACCACATCTAATAATGTGGTGGAAATTCTCTTATCATCAAAGTAAGGTTTGATGACCAGTCCAATCAACTTTTATACAGTATATAAAAGGGGCAGAATATTTTTATTTCAACAACATATCTTCATTCTATTAAGACAATTGCATCTGCACTGAGAAGATGAGGCTACAAGTTATTTTTTTCAAATCTATAAGATTCTTTGAAGTCTGTTAGTTTGCAAATGGACAAATATGTTGTTGTTGGAACCAAAAGGGCCGTTTCAGTTAGTTATATTATTTGTTTGATTTACAGATAATCCTCATCATTTAATCATTTATTTAATACCCATTCAAGGTTAGCATGACACAGAAAAAAGTGGCCTATGATTTATGGTTGTTGCAGAATCCCCACGTTCATATGATCAAAATTTGGGTGTTTTGGCAATTGTCATGTATTTACGATAATTGTAGTGCCCTGGGGTCATATGAACCCATTTGTAGCCTTTCCAGTCAACTTCCAACAAGCAAAGTCAATGGGAAAAGCAGAATACATTTAACAACTGCATGATTTACTTAATAACTGCCTTGCCTAGCAACAGAAAGTTTGGTCCCAATTGTGATTGTAAGTAGAGGACTACCTGTACAGTTTACATTACTACTGCAACCTTTCAACTCGATTTGGTACTTTATCACTGTGAACATTGTTATCCTAATACCATATTCAGAACCTCTCAAACACTGTGTAAAATTAGCAGACATTGGACATTTCTTTCATGCATTTCTTTCATCAAACAAGGCAAAGGGTTTTATTAAAATTCCATTTTGGCAACCACACTAATTAGTTTTCTTCCTATGGGATTAAAGGGGTTCATGATAAATTATCATCTATAAAGGAAGTGTAAACATGCTCATTCAATTACTTCTGATGCATGTACTGTCCTATTCATTTAGGGTTTAGAAACCAAATGGACCTCATTGTTCCAAATCCAACACAATGAGAATTTTGGAAGGTTGCAATCTGCTGAATCAACACTGACATTTTTGTCATTCTATCACCAGTCAGGAAACATTTTACAAACCTAAGAAAACAAAGACTGCAGAAGTATAGACAAAACCTAGAAAATAATAATCAACTCCTAAATAATAATCAACTCCTAAGGCACATCTCAAAACATACATATAAAATTTGATATAGTAGTTAAAGTGTTGGACTTGAAACTAACTGTTCTTCCTTTGGCATGGAAACCAGTTGGTGACTTTGGATCAGCCCAACCCATCTTAATATGATTATTGTGAGGAAAATAAAAGGAGTCAGCATTTATGTACATTGCAAAAAAAGGTGAAATACAAATCAAATGAATAAAATACAGCCAATAGATGGATAATACAACCTAACAAATACCCTTATTCATTTATTTAGAGCATATTAAACCTCCTGTAATGGCTTATAGTGACTCTCAGTACAGTTAAAGTTAAAGTACAGTTAAAGCATTATTAAAACATTATTAAACTAAAACAATGTATATTTTAAAATAATTAAATTGTTTTGAAAAGTTAAACACTTAATTAATTAACATATGTTTTGAGCCAATTCCTAAACTTTAATAAGGAAGGGACTTGTTCCAACTCCAATGCCAGTTTGCTCCACAGTATGACCTACATAATGAATCAAGCAGAATGAACAACTGATGTCAGATGTATCCAAAGGAAGGATCAGCAAAATGTGTTCCATTGAATTAAAGGTGCAGAGTGAACACTATAAAATTGGATGGCCTGATACCCATCAAAAAAGTATTATGAGCAACTTGAAATAGGCTTCAAATTCAACTGGCAAGATAAGAAGTCAACTGTGGCTTTCAGGAACATACTCCCAATCTCAAAAATCTCTTTTTAGTTCCTTGTAGTAGAAATATAATGAATTATATCAGTCAACTTGCAGACTCCAACAGATATCCAATAGATATTTCAATAACGTCTGTTACTTTTTATGTTTATGACTACATCTGACAGAGCCATGTACTTTGTACAGTATTCATTAATGTTTGCATTTCATGTGAATGTTTTCTAATCAAACACAAAAACTGTTTGCCTTGGATGAACTGTTTTGTACAAACTTGCCTCCAGCTTGTATGGTCCACAGTTCCCATCTGTCTAGCTGGTATGTTGCAAATGTTCAAAAGGTTACTAGCTGCATCACCCACAAGGACCACCTGATGCAACAGCTATTGAAGATAATTAAAGAACCTGCAATATTTGTTTTGCTTTTCTTTCACCAGGAAATAAACTAGTTTTCAAAATATAAATCATAATGGTTATCATACCTGAGCAATCAGATCCAGGTCACTAAACAGCGAAGTAAATGTGTAACTGTTTAATACAATAGGCCTATTGTCTGAGTCAGGGGCAAATGGCAACCCACCACAGGCACACAACACCCCCACACACAAAACTAAAATGCAGTGTCCGTCATCAAAATATTATGATAGGGGGGAAAATGAGAAGAAAAGTAAAGATGTTTGCCTTGGTAAACATAACTTTTAGGGGCTCCCTAAGTGTCCTTTGTTGCTAGTTAAGGATAGCACTACCTACATGCAGGTCAGCCCCAAATAATCTGAGGTAGTGTTTTTTGAATTGCATTCATTCACCACCATAGCAGTCGTATCAAGGAGTTTGGCACTTTGGGATGTGCCCCTTCCTGGCTGGGGAAATACAGGCCCACATATGTGGCGGAAAGTTGGTTATAAGTATGGATGCATTGAGCACACTGAAGTGATGGTTAATTCAGATTATCTGAGGCGTTATGAAAAGGCAGCAGTGAAGAGTTGTTGAAAATTACTACTGTCGTGTCAGAAAGGATTTGGGGATTGTGTATGCCTGGAATCAACAAAAGTTGGATTGTAGTTGGGGGGTCGCTTGGCGAAACGTCCCAGGCAGGTTAGGCTGCCTTCAGCCCATTTAGCAGAATCGTCTTATAGGGCTGCCATTAACTCCCTCGCTCTCCAGCTGACAAGTCTCTGGCCCGCCACAGACGCGCCTGCGCCCCGCAACCAAGACCGGGCATACCAAAAGTCTGAGAGGAGGCTTGTTGGAAACTACCCCTCACTGAGCCGTTCTTATGGCAACCGAGCCGGAGCGATAAACATTCTCCCGCGCGAGCGGACAAGGGGTAAGTTTCTCTGCCAACGCAACGCGGGAGGGGAGGGGTGTGTGTGCTTTGGCTGGGCTTTTTTACGCGTCCGAGGAGGAACCACCTGTGCGTATTCCTTTTCTAGCAGGAAGCGGAGAGCACTCACCGGGCGCCTCACCTGTAGCCACAGCTGAGAAGACTCACCTGGGTTGCCTGGCGCCCTTGGGAGCCGCTGCTATAACCACGCCATGGGGTGCTCGAGCAGCGCTCAGACCAAAGTCAAGGAGTTCGGCCGACAAACTCCCAAATCCCCGGAGACCAACGGATTGTCCCAGTGCGGTGAGTGCTCGGCGGTTTTTTAACGTGCGCCAAAGCGGAGGAGTCGCCCTCGCAAGAGGGATCGCTTCAAGAAGCGGAGTTTGGGGGAAGGGGAGTGTAAGACATTCAAGGCTGGAAAAGCCTGGCCGATAAGAGCTAAATCAACGAGGAGAGAGAATAACGACTTTGGGAAGTGCAGCTCCGCACCCCCCCACCCCCAACGTCTGCAACTGAAGAGCTGCTTACAGTTGCCTTTATTACTTAAGGACACCCTGTTCTTGGCTGCCCTAGTTGACTTCCCCTTTGCGTTTCCCATTCCCATCACCGGAGGGCAGGTAATTTCCACCACCACCCCTGCAAAAGTTAAGCTTTGCTCTGGTCTTGCCCCTTTTCGCACAGTGGTCTCTTCTCTATGGCACTTAGAAGAAATCAAAAGAGGAAACCACTTAATCATTCATGGACCTAGTCATAAAATTCCATCCTAGAAACATGCAAGTAGATCCTGAGGAATAAATCCTCACTTTGTTGAATTGAGTCTATTTTAACAAAATAGCATAGAACTGTTATCCTTATATTTATAACTAATCAATAATGACATATTGCTCTCTTGCAAGTTGGTTTGTCCTTCATGTTTATTTTCAGCATTTTCTGCCAAATCAAGAAAAACAATGATTGAACTGGAACTGCTAAAATGTTGAGATGAATAATCCTAATGAGGATTATGTATCAGTTTTAAAGATAGCTATGTAAATATATGCTTTCTTCAAAATCAACTCATGTAGAAAATATTGATAAAAACTGTATTTTTGTGTACACTATGATGTGACAAATTCTAAGTATTTGTGACTAATTTTAGTTTAAAATAAACTAAAATACTTTAAAATAAATGTTCTCTACTTTTGTAATTTAAAGTCTTAAATCAGTTTTCTCATTTCACTTTTTGAGGAACTATTCAGCTGCTAATATGTGACAATTTTAGTAAAGATTTTAAATTATATTCTAACTCTTTTAGATTATTTCTTAATCCATCTGACATGCTTTGATAATATATTACATGAAGGATCACTGTTACATTGAACTGTTACATACAATATGTGCCGTTAGGTCTAATCATATTTTTATAATTGTACGGTCAGGAAAACAACATTGAAATGTGAAGCAAAGTCTGCTAACTGGTGCAGTTTTTTTAATGCTGATTTCAGAATGTTGGCTATGCTACAGACGACTGGGCAGTTTACAAACCAGTAATCATTAAAATGATAAAGAGCAATAATATTGGTAACATTATTTGAAGAGATCTATGCCTTTATATATCATTAATCAATTTAGCCCTTGCACACGTAATAGGCCCTTCCAACCACCTCCCACTTATAATTAACTCTGTTTTTGCTTCAGTCATGTTGGTCAATGGAGGTTTAGCTCTTGTTATTTCCTCCCTTGTCAGACCTAGCCTGGATTGCTTATCTCTAAGAAGTGATGTTAACCTGCCAGCTATTGCAATTTGTTGCTTTGCTCATGACCTGGCCTTAGCTCATTTACCTATTTGTAACCACAGTGATATACATGTATTTAAAATACATATAGTTCTGCCACATTATTTCCCAGCCAGGGGTGGGATTCTACCGATTCTGTCCAGCTCTACAGAACCGGTAGCTCTGAAGAGCAGCAGACACAGAACCGGTTCTGTGTCTGCAGCTGTTTTGGTCCACCTGCCCGCCTGGGCTCTTACCTGTCCTTTATTTCCTGCTTTTTCAACCTCAGCTGCTTTGCGTGGCACAGCTGTGGTTGAAAAAGCAGGAAAAAAAGGGCTTTTCCAACCGCTGTGCACTTGCACGCAACGCTGCTCAGCAGGTCGTAAATTGCACTTGCATGACTCACACATGCGCACGTGATGCAGAGCAACAGAACCGGTAGTTATACCGGTCGGATCCCATCCCTGTTTTCAGCGATTAGTTATAGCAAAGCAACATGTGGTACCTTAAAGAATAACAATCTCATAAGTTATAATAAATCATATGGGTAGGATGAGAAGTGCGTAAATAGCAATTCCAAAGGAAACAAAATGCAAAACATTCATAAAAAAAATAACTCCATGATTAAAAGTGGCTGCAAATATTTATGTTTCTTTCTCTTTCTTCTTTAAAACACATTTGATCAACACTGGGAAATCAGATGACAGCTTGCCTATCACAGATAAAAATGACACAGAATCTGACCAGACTAAACTTGAACCCCTAGAGGAGGAGAAGCTTGGATCTTCTTGGAAAAAAACAGATGAGGATCTCTGTAAAGAGGAGCCTGATGCTTTGATTCAGGAAATAACAAAATGTGACCTTTCTACCTGTCACAGAGTAGATCCTGAGGGTACAGAGCCTCAGCTAACAGCACCAGAAGAAAAGTTTGACAGAAGTCAGTGCTTATCTTTAGACTTCCTTGAAGCTGCTGGGTCTCAGGCTGTGAAGTCAACAGAGTTGGCTAGCAATCCTCAAGTTGCCACAGAAGCTGCTGGTTCTTCACATTTAGAATCTCTCCAGGATAAGAAGCCTGAACCTACTGAAACCTCAGAAGGGGGCACACCTGAGCCTTCAACAGAGGAAATCCGATGTTTTGTAAGAGAAATTGTGACAGAACTGCTTGTGGATGAAGAGGAACAACTAACAGAGGGTAATAAATATTCTCTTGCAATTTCAAGGGACAGATTCTGCCATGTATGCTCAAACAATTATTTTTATGTGTGAATAGCAATAGTGCTCACACTTAGATCCTGTTTCACAATTACAGCCCTCTCTAAGCGGTTTCAGAGCCAGCATCATTGCCCCCAACATTCTGGGTCCTCTTTCTGGGAGCAGAAACTTTTGCTTAATAGATTTGAGCAAGTATTTGAGTATTTGAAAGTCATAAGAAAAGTAATAAAAAGGCTATAATATTAATACCTGTCCAGGATTAAATGACCACATGCTATCTGGTATTAATTTTTCCTTGTTTGTTCCTCCTTCCAATAATGCTTACCAGATAAAATGGTAATTAGATAGTAACTTTACATGGGAAAGCTCTATCTAGCAGTATAGTGAATATATGCAAACCATCTCTAATCTGCAGATGGATCTGCTCATTGCTAAGGATAATATTTATTTCAGGTCAGATAAAATTAATCTGATGCTTGTATGAATTGTTGACCCAAAATACAGGACTGTGTTTTGTCTGGTTTAGATTACTGGAATCTTTTCCCCCCCAAGTGCCATATTGCATTGATTTATAGTACATCTTGTTCATTCTAACAATTCATAGAAATTGAGACGATCATGGAAAGGAGGAAGTAATGGTGATCCTGCATTTTTACATAAGACCTGACAAACTCTTTTTTAAGGATAATTCTGACCTACAAATATAGATTCTTATACTGTACCACTATGACAGGATCTATGAAAAATGTGTCCTGCTGGAAACAGCATCTGTAGCATTTTATTGAATTCCTTTAACAAAGTAGATAAATTTTTAGGGAATGGGAATTCCATCTATGTGCATATCGGCATGTTTTGACTTGGAATGGCAATAAATCAAGATGATTTAATATAGCTTTAGTAATTTAATTTTTAAATAGTTTTACCAATTTTTTTTAACATGAAGGATCCAAATAGTTGCTGATAAAGAGCATTTAGTGACTGAATTTCTAAGAAACAAGTACCTATACCTCAGCAGCAATACTAGGTATCTCTTGTGCTTTTTCCTAGTTACAGATAATCTATGGCTGACAAAGTAATATCTATAGTTTGTTGAGACACTCAGTGCTCTTTTCAGTGTTCCTTACCTTGATCTCTATAGTTACTGTCCCAGGTGAGGCAGGAGAAAAGGTGGAAACTGAGACGCACCATGAGGTAATACCTGGGGCCTCGGAAACAAAAGAAGAAACCAGAGAAGCTACACTGGTCACGGAGATAAGTATGTTGATGTAATACAATGTAATATATTAAGAACACATTATGTTGTATTGATATTCTTGTGTGTTCTACAGCAGATGTTCAGGTAGCAGCTTGTGAATTGGCATGGACATTTGCTAGGAATTTCTTTGAGAAAGTGTTTCAGAAGACATGATGAATATGCACATTCAAAAGAAAACTAGAGATATAGGATGAATCATAGATCTTAAAAGTCATATAGTTTCACCTCTTGTTCAGTGCACTACAAAGATATATTTTTATCCTGTTTGAAGACTTTCAGCAAAAAAAAAATCACTTTATGTGACAGCCTACGTACATTCAGAAATAGCCGTTTCAAATCTGGTTTGAACCTCTTTTCTTGTAGTTTCAACTTACTGGTTTTAGTCCTGCCCTCTGAGGCAATGGAGAATAGGTGGGCCTCAACTTGTGACTGCTCGCTTAGTGACCATTCAAGTAAATAGCTCCCACATTAGTTACAACCCAGATTCAAAGTTCCAACAGCTGCCATCCACTCCACCAACCCCACAACCACATGACCATTCTGGGCACCCGGTAACCAGTCCACATTTATGGACTTTGCAGCATCCTGCAGTCATGTGGTAACAATTCCCTTTTTTTTAAACTAGAAACTGGCATTTATTTTAGGTTTCTGGCAAAGACACCCATTACAAAAATAGGTTCACTTTCTGACTGCAACATTTGCTTAATGACTGCCGCAAACCAAGTCATAAAATCAGTCAGGGTCACAATCTGCTTAATGACCAGCACAATGCAATGACCATGATTAACTCAACGCTCAATAACAGTCATAAGTCAATAACCACCTTTGTAAGTCCACTACCTCTTCTGTGTGACAAGTCTTTATTTGAAGACTGCTGACATAATTCTCCTAATCTATTTTTTCTGTAACCTAAACATTCCTAGACCCTTTAACTCAGGGCTGTCAAACTTGCAGTCCGGGGGCCTGATGTGTCACACACTGGCCACACCCAAGCCCAGTTTAGCAAAGAAGAAAAAAGTTGCAATATGTCATGTGGGATGACGCTGTGACAACATCAGTTTGACACCCCTGCTTTAGCTGTTCCTCAAAATGCTTGGTTTCAAGACTCCTCACCATTTTCGTAGCCTTTCTCTGAATTCATTGTCTTTTTTGATCTGGGATATCCAGAACTAGACAAAAATTCTAAATGATGTCTGAATAGAGTAAAGTAAATGCTACAGTAAATCCCAATAATCTAAGCTCTAATGCTCCTGTTAACATAGTAATTGCTTTTTTTTTTTTTTTAGCAGCGCGGACTGCTGGTTCATGTTTGACTTGTGAATTGTTAGCCCCTTCAGATTTCCACCTTCCTTTACTTGTCATTCCTTTCCCCCCATAATCCTCCTCCTTGTCACTCCCCTCCAAAGATTATTGTTGAAAAAAATTAGCATAATTTTCTACACCATAGGAAAGAAATACTATAATGGGTGTTGGGGAAAGCAAGCTGCAAATTGGACAGATTTAGCATTTGGTTCCTACACCTCACCCTACAGTTCAATCGGGATGCTGTTTTAAAAGTGAAAGCATCGCCTTGAATCTTCTGATGTAAACCAACTAGCTGATAATAATATCTGGAACTACTTGAAAAATGAGATGCTTAATTAAACACTATTAATTCTATAGTTACTATTTGCCAATCTTGTTTTAGTAAGAATCAGATTATTGCTATAGCTTTGAGATTTCCCATTCTCACTCATCTGACTACCTGGAAGTCAAAACAAGTAAAGACAAACAAAAATGAACAACCTTTTTATTGTTTCTGACAGCAGAGGTTTCTTTCCTGATAAACTTTAAAATTATTTCAGGGAGGAAAAAAGCTTAACTGTCTCCCATCAAAGTACTAACTAGGAGCCATAAAGGTTGGCTACATGCTACCACAGTGCTGAGATACACACATGCACACACGCACACATGCAGACACAATTTTATTTCAAAATTCTTTTTAATGAACTACAACCTGCATTGTTTCCACTAGACTGTCTTCCCTCACTCCCTCCCTGAGCGAAGGAGTCATCTCCTTTACCTGGTGAGAGCATATAGTTCTCCAAGATAGGAATTGGTCTTTGGTTACATTGAGTAGACGGGGGGCTGCAGTTCATAAAATAATTTTTTGGGGGTACCTCCAAATTTGTGCTACCTCCTAACAGCTGCCTGAACATGTCCCTGCCATTTTCTTGGCAAGATTTCAGAAGTGATTTGCCATTGTGTGCTTCCTAGGGAAGAGAGAATAGGACCCAGTCAGTTTTGTGCCTTAGGTGGGACTATAATTCAGTGTCTTGATTTTTAGCCCGTTTGGAGTGCTGCAAATTATCCATCCTCGATCTAATTGGGTATCTAAATTATTCAGTTTTAGAGTATCTTCTTTCTCTTCAGCTTTAGGATCTAAATTGTTTTAGGATTCTATTCAAGATCTACATTTTCAATCTGAAATTTATCATTTTAAAAGCATATTCTATTTTTGTTTTTTGTTTTACATAAAAAGCATTAGCAAATTTGCATGGTATGTGCACATACCTTTACTTCAAAAAGTATTCACCTGAAGATCTTTAGCACTTTTTAAATTCTGCCTTTATATTACAGAACAAGCTAATGAAGAATGACCCAGGGTTTCTGGCTGGACTTCATGGCTAAACTTTATGGCTTCTGGCTGGACCTTATCCTTGTTCGCTCAGTTAAAATGTATATTCCTGTTTGACAAAAATCTAGTTGTTATAAAAGCTTGTATAAACTTATCACAACTACTGAATACTAAGTGAAAACCATTTTAAGAAATTTTAATGGAAAAATCAAGTTGCCAAGGCACCACTGAGGAACTGCATTGTTAAACCATCACACCTGCCAGAAAGTGCCTCCTGCTATTGTTTCAATGGAACTACAAATTGCAGAACACTCTTACATGCTTTAGGTAGAAAATAAATATGAAGGATAATATAGTACAAATAATATAAATTGTAAATGTGATTATAGATAAACTTAGATCTAAGAATGTATATGGTCTATACTAGGGTGAAAATAACTAAATTCCAGTGGAGTTTTTGCAGCCATGGATTATTTAATTGCATTAAATTTCTTAGGTGAAGTTTCTTGTAAACATGTAATTCTTATCTGGAAAGGGACAGGATGAGCTTTATAGCATCGATCTTATTTCTCTAATATGGTATAGGACAGAAAATACAAATTTCATTTCCTGAAACTAATGAAAATAGTGATTGTGGTCCTCAAAATACTTAGATGAGCACTAGTATGAATTGTTGACATTTAAAAATTAGAGATAGCCTGCTAAAAAAACAATTATATTGCAAATGTCAGGTTAAAAATGACATAAATGATTGATTACAGTATTCTTTAAACTATGCAACCAATAAAGTGAGCAGAGCTGTGCTTCACTCATTTTCAGAAACACATTTGTTCTTTGCTGCTATTTGTGCGATATGGCTGGTCTCATGCCTTCTCAAATGTCTCTAAAATGTAACCTTAAACTTTGAAATAAATAATATATTTGTGGAATATGGTAATGTTGTCCAGATATGGGAATCTATTGGGTAAATGTTTATGGGTATTGTAGAAAAAGTATTAACTACATTCTTGGTACATTCAGGAAAGCAGAAAGGTTTTGTAGCTGATAAGATTTTAGAATCATGCAACTTATGAAATGAAGGCATTTTATAGGATATACAGTCCAGTTCTTACTCAGTGTAGGAATCCAGTGAATTATTGATGTCCATCACCCCCATTTGAAAACTTCCTGTTGGAAACAACCACTAACAAATCTGTTAGGAAATGCTTCCTAATATTCAGTTTTAATCTCAACCAGCTGGTCATTATCATGCTGTGTGAAAAGAGAAAGGATCTGGACACAATGCTTTTATTAATGTAACCAAGATTCTATTTTATTTAGCTGCCATACCACTATTTGCTCATGTTCAGCTAGCAGGCCTTGCTATTCCTAGATGCATCTCACTCACATGCCTTCCCGCTGAATCAATCCTGTCTGTTCATCTGATCTTTCCTACCCAGATGGAGGTCACTTGTCACAGTGAATCATTCTGTTGGATTTGACCCAGCATTTGAGCCTTTTGAATAGTGAATTTGTCCATAATGTCAATCCCCTTAATTTTATATCATTTCATCCATCTTGTGAGTCTTTTAAAAAAAGGAGTTGAACAGCACCAGCCAGTGACATCACTCTACTTCTGTCCTGAATGATACAGAACAATTTATGATCATCCTTTGGGACTTGCAGGTGATCCAGCTACAAGCTCATTGGACTGCAATACCATATTTATTTACCTTAGCTGCACTTACATGAGAGGACTTCACAGATGTTTCGCAATCATGGTGTACACAATCCATAGCATTCCCTTGGTGTAGCAGCTCGGTCATCCTGTCAAAAAAATTAATTAGCCTAACATGATTTGTTCTTTACAAACACTGGTTCCAGAAAACAATATTGCTTAAGTGCTTCCAATGCTGAATGACAGGTTGTGGAATGAATGCCTGCCTTAGTACAGGTATTAACTGGTTGGTAGTTTTCCTGATCTTTCCTCTTTCCCTTAATATTGGTTAATATTGGTTCTTCTCTAATCGTTAGTATCTCTCCCTTTCTCCTGGAGTCTTCAAAGATTATAGTCACAAACCCCACTTTGCCAACTTCTACTACTACCGAGATCTAATTTATCTGGCTCAGTTGATAAATTCATTTAAATTACGAGTTCTACCATACCTTATGAGCTATGCCTCACCCATTCTATCTTTTGGAGAAGAGTTCTCTCTCCTGAGATTAAATGCAAGAATGTTAGAAGAGTTTCATCTTCTCCTTATTCCCCTGTGTACTATTCATGTAACAGGCTTATTCTTTGATTTCTTGATTCTTTTATTAAAAGCACACCTCACAAAACTATACTATTGTATTTTGCATTTCTTACCAGACTTACATTTTGAGTTTAGCATTCCCAGTCTGTTCCTACAAGCTCATGCGAGCAATATTAGTATTCCACCTTAGTTATCAGGCCATATTTGTCATACATCTTTTTTTGCTTTTCAGGTCATGATCCACACAAGTCTCTTAAAGCTTTCCTATTTTCTGCTCCTATGTTTTGTGCTTTCAGTATCTTATTTTTAGATTCTCCTCCAAATGATGATGCAGAATTTCAAGGTGATATCTTCCCATTTTTCATCTAAGTGTATTTCCTTAGGTCCAAGGTATGTGACTGACTTCTCACTTTCTCCCTAGTTAACTCTTTGACACGGTTGCTTTATTTCAAAATGCCTAAAAGCTTCAGTTAGCTGACCAATCCCTTGTTGATCAGGATTAAGTCAGTTGCCTACCTTCTCTTAATTTTCCAGCCAATCTCAGATTATTTGGAGAATTTTTCAGGTAGTCCTTGATTTGCAACAGTTCATTTAGTGACCATTCAAAGTTACAATGGCACTGAAAATATGACAATGACGATGTTGCAACAGTCATGTTTTTCACACTTACGACTGTTGCAACATCTCCACTGTCATGTAATCAAAATTCAGATGCTTAGCAACTGACTCATGATGGTTGCAGTGTCCCAGGGGTCATGGGATCACTTTTTGCAACCTGACAAGCAAAGCCAGTGGGGAAGTCAGATTCACTTAACAACTGTGTTAATATTTTAACACCTGCAGTGATTCACTGAACAAATGTGGCAAGAAAAGTCATAAAATGTTGGGCTCAATTGTGGTTGTAAGTCAAATATCACCTGTATTTAGGAAGATATTGTCCACAACCTCTGGGAGATTAGTAGTAACCTTAGTTAGTGATACCACTTCTGTTTCTTATGCTGCTCATCTTCATCTGTATGCTTTGAACAGGATTTCCAATATTTAGTAGCAAGAATTCCCCAGGTTTGCTCACAAACAAATCCACTCTGCATCCCTTTATGACAGATCTACGGTAGTCCTCAGTTAATGAATGCCCTGTTTAACAACCATTGAAACTTACATTGGCATTGAAAATATAGCTTTACAACTGTCCTCAAACTTACCATTGTAGCATCCCCAATCATGTGATCACCATCAGCCATTTGGCAATTAGCATGCATTTAAGACAGTTGCAGCAGCCTGCAGTCACATGATCACCATTTGAGTTTAATAGGCAGCTTCTGACAAACAACCAGTTGAGAAGCTGGCAGTAATTTGCAAATCACAGGCATGTGCTATTCCACTCGATGACTGCAAATAATTTGCTTAATCACAGCAGAACTAACATATGTCCAGCATTGTCCCATGGTGTTTCATTTAATTAGTTATTAACCGTCCCAATTGAGTATGACCTATATTTGTTTATATGATAGCCAGTGTGGTATAGTGATTAAAGACACCAGGCTGGAAACAGAGACAGTAAATTCTAATCCTGCCTTATGGAATTACAGGTAAGGACAGTATTAGTTTTCTGACATTTTGGCCTGCATGTCCCAATTGCAACCAAAGCACAGTTCTCCCTCATGCTATTCTATGCAAGCTAGAATTTGGAGATCAAATAACTATGAGGTAGATGCAATAAAATCATGGGGAAAGTTGCATAATATCAATCCCTGATTCATATGAAAGCTGGCAAAGTTGTTCTAGGGAGTGTCTAAATTGTCTAAAAATTGTATCTTAATATTGCAACAATACTTGATCATTAAAAAGAAATAGAGTGCCTAGCATAATACTAGTGCTCTGTTTAAAATGCCTATTTGTCTGGAATTTGCTGTAAAAGGATTTGTGACAATATCTAGTCAGACCAATCAATCAATCACACAGAGTTATACTGATTTGTTGTGGAGGAAAAAAATTTTTTAATAGTTCTGAATTGACATTCTAATTTGGACAGCCAGGCTGTTTTCCACTCTACTGAATTAGGATCCAAACTGAATCTTCCCTAAACCTGAGTAGATTAGAAGATCTACTCAGAAAGCCCTAACACACTTTTACAAATAAATAAATGTGATGTTATTATTAAGCATTTTCCTTCAAAAGCCAATTACTTGTAGAAAAAGATTATATAAAATTACACAAAATGTATTGTCATGTTTCTTATTACAAAATTTGTAGCAGATTTGAATATTATCTTGTGAATCAGGCAAAGTGTGAACTGGTAAGTTTAACGGCTATTTTCTGGGGAGGGAAGTCAAAACTGATGTTATCCACACAGATCAGTGTTATAGCAATTTGATTTATTCTTCATAGATTTTTCTTCTCATGTTTTAAAGTATACAATTCTGCTTAATGTTAAACACAGCTAGAGATTAATCGTGACTCCCAAATTTTAGAAAATCTATTCTCTCTTATCTATGACAAGTTTATCTGAAGAGATCTATTGCTTTCCCAACCTCATAATATGTTTTTAAGCAGCTTGCAGTATTTAGTCTTGTAGTGTCCTTTACTCATAGTATACTCCAATGTTTCTCAACTTCAGTGACTTTAAGATGTATGAATCAACTCTCAAAATTCTCCAGGTGGCACACATCTTAAAGTAACTGAGACTAATGACATTGCTATACCGTGAATAAACAAATAGCCTTAATGGTGCAGTGATGCCTGTGAGTCAATCTGCCCACCCAAATACACCTAAATGAGTCAGATTCACAATTCAGGAATAATATTATTTGAGAGAATCAGTGACAGAATTGAATCCTATAGACAGTGAAAATGACCATGGCAAAAGAAATCAGAGCTGCTAGATTTTAGCTTGTGAGGCATCTTGAAGGGGTCCCGAAATGGCAATAGCTTCAATCTCCACACAGGCACCCTGGAAGGAAGAAATATAACATATAAAGTCAGGGCAGAGTTGGTTTGTTTAATGTAAAGCTCCTCAGTCTCTTCAGCTCATGATGTTTTAGATCAGTGTTTCTCAACCCTAGTGATTTGAAGAGGTGTGGACTTCAGCTCCCAGAATTCCCCAACCAGCCTTGCTGACTGAGGAATTCTGGGAGATAAAATCCACACCTCTTCACATTGCCAAGGTTCAATTTTTAAATTATTCATCGACAACCCATATTTAAAATATGAAAATAATAAATGGTACTTTACTATGAATAATAAGAACATTGTCAAGCACCGGAGAAATCAGGATTTTCCTCTCATAGAATCACAGTAATACTCAAACCAAATCAGTAAAACATAACTGGTGACAATTACACTTCAGAAGCCATCCAGAAAAGCTTGATTGTATCAGTTTCTGGAAGGCTGTTATCAAAGAACTAACCTCCCTTCCGGGAGAGGCTGCGCCATCACCAAAATGTAACATTTTCTGGCCTCAGGACCCCTTAGTTCATGAAAATGGAACATCACTACTAATTTCTCCTAGAAGACATCTCAGACTGATACCACATGGAACAAGAGTTCTGAATATATCTTGGTACCAAGCCATATTGGACTTCATAATTAAAACTAGCTTTTCAAACTACTTCAAATTCTACTGGCAATTATTGAGGGCCTGCAAAATATGTGTAATAATTTCAAAATAACAAGGAGTACTTGTAATAATAATAAGTTGAACCAAATAATAAGTTGAACCAAATGCAGCTTCAGTATGGACTTCAAAGGTAGGCCGTAAGTTTATTACAGAAGTTCAATCATATAATGGTAAGTAAGGGCACGAGTCACTGTAGCCAGGTTCTTCCATTTCAGTCACCCAGCTGGCATACCAGCTATACATCCAGCAGAACTGTGAACCTGGGATGAAGGTCTGCTTGCTAAGAAGCAGTACCACCACCTTAGAAAACCCTGGAGCTAACAAAGGAACAACAGCAACTTCATCTTTCTTGGGTTCAACTTTAACTTGCTTTGACCCATCTAATCTCCCGGTCCTGGGACATAAATTTAGCATTTCCAGCAGATCTGGGGTAGCCAGATCAAGCTAAATATCATCAGTATATTGATGGCTCTGTACTTCATATCACAACACAGCTCATCTAAAGAGCAGAGGGCATAGTGATCAATCTGAGTGCACCAATTTGGTTTCCTCCCCATTTCTCTCTCTCTCTCTCTTGCCCCTCCAGCCAGGTTTATATGGATTTAATCCTCTCCTTGCAGGTGAAAATCCAGGAGTTATCCCATGGTGATGTTGCAATCACAGAAAATATTATGTCTTGTGCAAATTAGAGGAACTCCCTCAATTCAAATGAGAGGATGCACAAAGAAACAGCGCACAATCTATGAGTAAACATAGATAAGACTGCACTGTTAAAAGAATTAGCTATTTTCTCAATATCTAAGTTATATTTAAGAACATAACAAAATGCAAATCTAAAAATATTAAATTTTCTAATCTAAAGACATTAAATTCATTCCCAGTATTTATAGAAATAAGAACGGATATTTACCTTCGGAAGAGCCACAACCTGATAAGCAGCTCGGGCTGGAAAGTTGCACTTGAAAACTATATGGAGTAGATAAATAGCTCCAATTAATAATTGATGCAGAAATAGAGAATTTATTTAGTTGGATTATATTAAATAGCAAGTTATAAAGTTAGGTAAGGAAAAGGCCTCCTGGTTCTATAAAGATTCATACAGAATGCAAGTGGATAAATCAGCAAACTAAGAATTTAAATCCCTCCCCTTTTTTTTTCCAAAAGAAAGCATGTTCCAAAACAAATGTGCTTGCAAGTTATGAACAATACCAAGTAGCCACAAGGATGTATAGAAACCACAATAGAGTTTTAGTCCCATATAAAGCACTTTCCATCTAAAATATAGCCAAATGAAAGAATTTGCATGCTTTTTAACAGATTATAGAATTCAAATGTTCCTTTACAGTTTCTACCAGTTCTAGTACTGCTTTGAACTTTATATATAATTCACAAACTTATATACCGTAGTTATAGCAGAAGCTTAAGTACATATTTGGATATATCTCCATCCAAACACAAAATAAGGTAAAGAAATTAAATATGCAGCCACTAGCCATACTTACATTGCTTGTAGACTTCGTTAATATCATTAAAATCCTTCATGTCAGTCATCAGTACAGTAGTCTTTACCACTAAAAATGAAGAAACCCTGTCTTTAATTATGTTTCACATCACCTAGCTATACACATTTAAGCAGTCAATATAATTAAGTCTGAACTTTTGTACATCATACACACACACACAGACACACACAGACTTCAGAGTAGCCTGGCATTTCTTCTGAGCAAACGTGCATAGAAATATATTGCAAGGATTTTATCTGGCAAGTGATTTGGAACCGTGATTCTTTTTTTAATGAGTAGGCCACCCCATTCCAAATGGGGTTGCAGAGTTAGACTTCACCCACCTTTGGTGGTTTCTGAAGGTGCTGGACTTCAATTCCTATAATCCTTCTAGGATCAAGATGTCTAGGTATTATTGAACTTTATACACCTTATCTTTTGGGGGCAACAACTTGTGAAGAGTTACTCTACAATAGACGTGTTCAATCTATGGACCAAAGACTGCACACATTCTCCCCAAACCTTGGATTTGGCCCCCAGAGACTTCCAGATGTTATTAAATAATAACTTAAAGTTCAGTGCAGTGGCTAAGGTTACTGGCCTAGAAACCAGGAGACTGTTCTAGGATTCCCTTAGACATAAAAGCTGGTTGGGTGACTTTGGGTTAGTCCCTATCTCTCAACCCAACCCACTGTTCTTGTTGTAGGGAAAATAGGAGGAAGAAGGTAAGATTGCTGCTTTGAGTTACATAAAAAGTGGGATAAAAATATCATCATCATCATCATGCAAGGAACAATGAAACTGGACTGAAAAATGTCCACAGAAACAAATTTTAATTACCTTTCAATGTTAATGGAGTAAAATTTTATGTTATCTTGGCCCCAACCATTTCTTTTGGGTGTGCAACCCTAACCCTACTACACAAACGCCAAATGTGATTCTTGACCCAGAAAAAAATGGTATTATGAACATTAATTTTGATTGTCATTTAATTTGACAATCTGAAAAACAGAGAAAACCCTTAAGAAAGAAAAAAAAGTGTACGAATAACCTCCAAAACCATACACTTACTATCTTGGAGAGGAGGGATTATCAAAATACCTGTAGTTTTACCAGTCAGAAAAGTTGCAGCACTAATCTACTGTTCCAAGTAAATAATACAAAATATGTATTATTTAAATCACTTATATAGAACTTAAGCAAAAATCTTAAATCTTAAGCAAAACCAGCATAATAAAAAATTTTAACACAATAAATTCAAAAATTTATATGGAAGGAACAGCCTGGGTACCATTGCAACAGTTATCTTGAACTATCAGTTAATAGCTGTTCTTTCTCATTAGGCAGAAAACATCTTTTTCTCTCTATACATTTATAGATAAGTTCACCAATTTATTTGAATGTAAACATACCATTAGAGGAGTCACAGCCAGCAGCTTTCAGAATTTCCCCAATGTTTTGGAGGGCCTAATGAGGACAATGTTTAATTTATTTGAACATGACCACATCATCCCTTGAACTCAGACCAGGGTACAGTGGTAATCATATGCAAACACAAAAGTAAAACATCATGAAATATATGTAAGAGCAGCCTATGATAATGAAAACATTATCAACTACTATCTAAGAAAACATGAAATGATGGAAGTTCCAGTGCAGAGAGATTGTTACTAATAATTGAGAATATTTGTAGCTCAGAGATGAACTGAGGGGTCCTTGGTGCTTTCTGAGCTTGGCTGTTCTCTTGCAGATGTTTCATTATCCAAACTAGATAACATAATCAGACTAGCATCTGATTCATTACCTAGTTCAGGTAATGAAACATCTGCAAGAGAACAATCAAACTCAGAGAGCACCAAGGACCCCAAGAGATTCAATTAGTTCATTGAAATGAACCTTTTCAAGATAGAAAAGTAGGTGTGCAAAAAATGGCAATTACATACAGTAGCAGCTGTATTCTTTTCCATATGCTAGACGGCAATCCTGAAGGAAACACAATTTGATATACAGAAACAGTATGGAAATGGGCAGGTATTCTACCCTGTGCTAGAGTTTGCAGTGGTTCCTAAAAGATATAGAATTAACTGGATCTTTATTTTATATACCCAGTTCAATGGTTTGTTTGCTTAGCATGCTCCTGTATGCATTTTATATGTATACCTTTTCAGTTAACAGTCTATTATGGCAACTAACATATACACAGATACCATATAGTGTTTATTGTTTAATGTATTACCGTCTCAAAAGTTTTAGGAAAGTTATATTATATGCTCTCTTGCCCTGAAAGGCTTGTTTTAAAAAAAAACAGGATACGATGCTTCTTTTTTGCCTTTTAAGTTGAACTCAGCCAGCATAATTGCCCTTTCACAACCACAATATCAGGAAGGTCACTCGGTTTTAATTGCTGGCAGATAAAAGTTGATGATTTTGTCAATGAAAGTCAGAAGGCAGAAGCAATTAAATATTTGGCACTGGGGAATGGCGGGACTTAGTTCAGCCACTTTGTTTTGCTGACAGGATGCCTCTTCTCTGAAATTACAAGCAGGGATTTGTTTTATTTCAGCTCTATTGAGCTCCAATAATGATGTCTATTTCCACAATGAAATTACGATACCAGACCCTCTATTTTGAACGTTGTGGATGTGTTCTTTTCATATAACAAATGTTACATTAATCATCATCATCAAGCAACATCATCTGCTTATCCCACATCCTAAATCCAGTCTAAACGCCTTGCTGACTACATGACCAGCCATAACAGTAATAGTAGACTTGTTAGTAGAATAAGGGAGGTTGTCAGCTTTGGAAGCCATATTAGCACCGGAAGCTTCCACATTCTTGAGCCTGGGAAGATGGGAGGGGGGAATATCATTCTTCTTTAGAGTCAAGGTCATGTTGTTCCTGCACCTGGCTGAGGAGGAGTAGAGGGAAGTTGGGTCTCAAGTTGGGACGGATGGTGATTGGGGCATGTGATGGAATAATGGGAGCAGGAGGTGGATTTGTAATATTTTACTTATTGGAGGGAAACCCGGGACTTTCAGATTTGGGATTTCCCAGATGTGCCAGTTTACTACTCTAATAAAAGGGAACTTTGAGAACATGTCTGGTTCAGAGTTATCTGTTGGAATTGGGTTTTTCTAGAATGCTGACAGAGGTCACATTTCACCTGGTGAGCTTGTTCCTTTGCACCTCCTGGAACAAGTTGCCCACTGGAGGGATCCATACCAAGCTGCCCTGCGATATACATGGTCCGATCTACCAACACTGCTTGGCTAAGATAGTAAAAAGAAGGAAAAATAGGAATCAGTAAAGAGAACAAGAGAAATTGATTGATTTGCTATTTGAATGTATATTTATATATTCATATAAATAATTATATTCATATATTATATGACATTCATATATTATCACTAGTAACAAAAAGTCTTGCTAGGCCACCTTTAGAAGCCTGGTTTATTTACATCACTTTCTTTCATTCTGTGGACACAGGTATTGCATGGAAGAAACCCAAAGAAAGCAATTTGGATTTTACTTTGAACATGTACATTTGTCCAATGCTGAAGAATAAATTTTTTGGCTTATAAAGATTTCTTTGTTTGTTCAATGTCAATTTCTATGCAGCAAGAATTTAGTTCAAAAGAAATATGAATCAAAGAATATTAAATCTTGCATCAAAGTTATTACTTAATAGATGTTAATAACCTCCTCCCAAACTGGAACAATTATAGGCTATTCTATAAGTATGTTTTAGTCATATTGCATGGCTAACATGGCAAGTTACTTACAGGCCCCCTCCTGAAGGCTGTGCCTTGAGAAAAGATTAGCTCTTTTTCACACATATTTTACACCAAGTAGTCTTTTGAAGTCTGGGCAGCATCTGTACAAATGACTGAAAAATGCAACAACAGCAGGCCAGTCCTCTTACTTAGTAAACCAATTACTAGCATAATTTATCATTGTGGAAAGGGAACTTCATGAGGACAGTGGTGACACCCAAGCAGGAAAAGCCCAAAGGGAACATCAGGCCAGCCATAAAACAAACTTGCATAGGAAAAGAGATTTAATAAAAGGTATTGAAAGAAGCCCCCTAGACAAAAGCCAAGTAATTAAGAAAACTAAGGAAACAAGAAAAGAAAACCCTTACAAACACAAGACATGCCAAATCAGCTAAACAAACAGACAAAAGACACGAAATAAATTCCATAGCAGACAGGAGATTGCCACAAAACAAAAATAAGAAAACATTAGGAAACTGATAATCCAATCAAACTACCCTGCAAAGTTTGCCTTCTGCACCCCACGGAGTTTACCCTCCGGCGGAAATGAAGACAACCCCTGACAGGATTTAAAACATTAAGAAATACAATCACAAGCACTCACACACAAAAGGAGAAAAAAGGTATAAAAATCAGGGTTTTTATTATACAAAGAGCTAGCTCCAGGAACACAGACTTCTTGCTATCTCTCGCCTTCCTGAAAAATAAAAAGAACCGGCTTCCAAGTAGTTGTCTGAATCCTTGCACTGGAGTACTCCCAGCAGGAAAACCGAACCCTCAGAAGAAAGGCATTTTCCAGCCTTTCAACAATTGGCGACCACGAAGGTTTTCCAGCCAACCCTGCCACCGGACCGGGCCCGCGGATCCAAACCCAGCCGGCATGGACCTTCTTTGTCCAGGGACAACATCCACGGACCCAGCCCAGAAGGCATAAGGGTAGTAAAGGGAGTCCTTGGGCTTTTCTGCTCAACAGCTGCTTGAAAGCAGGTGAGTACCGCTTCAAATTTATAATCTTACTAGGGAGGGGAATGGAAGTGTGAGTGTACCAGGTGTGTGATTGTGGGTTTTCTCTGCGGAAACAGTGGGATCTCACCTCCTCTGTGATTACCAGCCGCACCCAGCCAGCTGCTAGCTCCAACAAGCCGTGACCGGCTGGATTTGGGAACGCAAGGGGTGATCACAGAGTGTGAGTCCTTCTGAAGGACGTAAGAAAAACCGAGTGGGCTGAGAAAGGAACTGGTGTTAGGAAATAAATAGAAAGCAGAATAAATAGTCCTGGTGCATCTCGCAAGCAAAGCCCTGTGCATTTAGAAGGGGCCCGTACCGGCTGCTGGCAAACAAAATTGGAAATAGTTTGCCTTACAAAGCAGAGCAGGTCCTTCCAGATCCCCACCTTTAAGGGAGATCTGAAAACTGACGGCGGAGTGTTAGGAGGGGCCCGTACCGGGCTGCTAGGGGGCAGACGGTCCTCCAAGATCCCCGTTTTTTAGGGGGGGTCTTAAAACTGATGGCGGAGTTTCCCTACGAGAAAGGGGCCCGTACTCCGTGTGTAGGGAAACCGGAGTCCTTTCCAGACCTTTTTTGTCTGAAAACTGACGGCGGTAGCCCAGCTAAACCAAAGTAATCCCCACATCAGGTAGGGAATATGGGAAGTTGTAGCTCGAGGGCAGTGGAAGAGACCCCCTTGGATTACTTGAGGCTTGGGACGAAAGGTTAGTGCCTGTCCTGCCTGGAATGAATAAAAAAGATGCAAAAAGAATTTGCAAAAAAAAATGGGCTTTATTGCGAGATGACACGGGTAGACAAATTTGGCCTGATAGCGGTACTTTAGATTATAAAATCCTGAAAGCACTTAGAACATGCATTAAGCCCAGCCAAATACCCTATTGGTACTGCTGGGCTGAAATTGTTAGGACCAAAGACCTGACCAAGGAAAAAATAATAATAAGGAAAAGCCTGAAACCCATTTCAGGGAAGGGAATACTGAGGCACGGATTATGGCTCCCCTTTTAAACAAGCCAGTGCCAGGCAGAAATAGGGGACAACTAGAATATGTTTTTACCCACACCCCCTTCTCTGCCCCTGACCTAGTTATCTGAAAAAAAGGATACCCCAGCTTTCAGGGCTGATCCTCAAACAGTTATTAAAACCCTGAAATCTATCATAGACAGCCATAATCCATCCTGGGGTAACATGACTCAGCTGTTACAAGTCTTTCTAATGAAAGATGAACTATTAAAACTGTTTGGGGGGAAAAAACAAAAACAGACCAAATAGCCAAACCACCAACTATCCCTGGTCAGGCAGCCCCAGCCCACATCGCATGGCCAGTACATCACCCTGACCGGGACTATAATGATACCAATCAATGGGATGAACACTAGAGCAAAAGATAATTTACTAGAAGCTCTAGAGGAAATAAGAAAAAAGAAAAAAAAACCCTTTAAACTAGTCTGAATTTAAAAAAAAAAAAACAACACAAAGGGAAAAGGAAAACCCTGATGCCTTTTGGGTCCGCCTGACAGAAGCAGCTATTACATATGCCCACCTAGACCTTAGCTGCCTGAAGGACCAAAGGATTTTAGCTTCAGCCTTCGTGGATCAGTCCACCTTAGATATTAAAGAACATTTCCACCGTTTTGTCTCTAACTGGCCAACCTTAGACATAGCAGAGTTGCGCAGAATTGCTAACTTTGTCTATGATCAAAGAGACAAGCTGAAAGAGGAAGAGAAAGATAGAAAGAGACGAATAGAAAGACAGGAAGACTTAAAAAATGTTTGCTGTAATGAAACATGACGCCAGACAAACGCCAGGTAAAACCCCCTATAATTCAAATAAATGCTGGCATTGCGATAAAGCAGGATGGTCGCAAGGCAAATATCAGCATTGTTATAGGTGCAGACAGGAAGGTCATTTCATCAGGCAATGCAGGCAACACCCCCCCTCCTGCAACCGGTATCACCCACCACCTAGGAACATGAGGCCAGGCAATAATCCAGTCCATTACACTGAGCAACAAAGTTTCAGTCACCAGGCACCACCCAGCGCTCCCTTTCCTCCAATAAATAATAACAATAGACATCAATGGGAGCAAAGAAGAGAACATGATTTACCCCTTTCTTGACTAGAGCATGACAATGAAAGCACTGAATTCATGGCTACCTTTAATGGACTAGCTATCCCTTTAAAAAACGGCCCAGAAGGGGAACCCATTGTCACCATTCTTATAGGAGAAAAGAAATACAATTGCTTAGTTGATACTGGAGCCACCTCCTCATTACTGAACTACCATATAAAGCTTTAGTGGCTGAAGGGGCTCAGGATAGCATAATGGGAGTGGGAGAAATAATCCCTGTAAAACTTACCCACAACGTACCAGTAGAACTAGGACCTTTCACAGTAGACCATGCATTTACTATTTGCCCCCAGTCCCCACTGTCTCTACTAGGAAGGGATCTCCTATGTAAAATGGGAGCTACCATAACATGAGGCAAACAGGGGCTGTAATTGGAAATCCCAGAAAAAGGCACACACAAGACAATCAGGCTGATAACCAGCAACACAGGGCTTCATGAAGATTTTAAAAAGCCTGCCACCCTCCTTATGGGGCTGGGATGCATCAGAAGTGGGACTACTTAAAGGAGACACACCTCTCCTGGCCACAAGTGCTCCCAATTGCCCTCTTTTATATCAGAACCAGACCAAGACAAGATATAGGTATTTCCCCCCTTTGAGATCCTTTTTGGTCACCCCCCCATACCCTACAAAGCCTAGATCCTCATTCCCTTTGCTTAGATAGGGGGGATAGGGTTCTCTCTTCTTATCTTACAGCCCTGCAAAAGAGACTACAGACCCTCTGGACCCAGAGTGCGCTGACACAGACCTTACCCCTGGAAGAAGCCCTGCATCCTTATGAGCCAGGAGATTAGGTGTGGATCAAGCTCTTCACCAGAACCTCCCCTCTACAACCCAGGTGGAAAGGACCCTACCAAGTTTTACTGACTACACACACTGCCATAAAGGTTGCAGAACAAGACTCTTGGCTACATTGGACACATGCAAAGCCAGCAGTCATAGACCATAGCCAAACTCCACCACAATCAATTCCACCCATCAAACTCAAAGAAAGATTGGGACACAGATCAATGGACGCTTGCAGCATTCTTCAACACCGTTGAACCACACCACTGTGAGGAACCAAGTGCAAACATTGCATTACACAAAACTGGACTCCTAGGTGCTGAGTTATAAACTATTCTTTTTTATTTTTTCTCTCACCTTCTCCATTTTTTTCTTTTTTAAACCTTTTTTCATTGTTTTTTTAACAAAAAGGACTTTAACCATACCTTTCTCATAATTTTTTGATACTTGACCTTTTACATTTTTTTTACATTGCTATTAAAAAAAAAAAGGAGGGGGGGAGAAAGGGAAGAAAAGGAATCTAGCAATGGGGAACATGAAATGCAATATATACTATGTTATTATCTGTAACAATTGTAACATTTGTAACACAAACAACTGCGTTCCTGGAACCAAAGCTTATCCCAGAGAAAGGAAACATATGGGAATATTTAGCAAGAGAAATACTCAACACCACTAACTTTTGCTTAGCAGGAGGGAAATCATAATGTCACTGGGTGCAGCTCACCTAGGGTCACAGAATGCACCAGTCTTAGCAACACAGAACTAAAATGCAACTATACAGAGACCATATCATTTTCATATAGTTACCTGAAGTTCCCACCAGGATGGTTTTTTCTTTGTGGCTTAAAAGCCTACTCATACCATCCTGCAAATGCCACAAATGGCCCCTGCACCTTGGGAAGGTTAACCATGCTTATGCCATCCTTACAGAGACGACACAGGAGAGCCTTCCAAACCCTAGACTCAGACTGTGATTCCAAAGTCTCCCTTCCCACAAAAACAGAATACATCTCATTGGCAATATCCCTGGTAGGGGTACCTGGATTGGCAGTGCGAAATTCTAAAAATTTGAATAGACTAGCATGTACCCTGGCAAAAAGCTTGAACTCGACCTCCCATGCCCTGGATGCCCTTAACAGAGAACTGAGGGAGGTCAGAGAAGCCACCTTGGAGAATAGGGCAGCAATAGACTTCCTTCTCTTGAAGCATAACTATGGCTGCGAAACATTCAAAGGGATGTGCTGCTTCAATCTGAACGAAACCTCAGAACTCGTAGGGAGGGACATCCACCACCTGAAAGAGCTATCTCAGAATATTGGTCAGGAGCAATCATTCCTGGACTTTTCATGGCTCTTCTCATGGATGCCAGATTTCCATTGGCTCAAAATCCTTATAACAACCACAGTCACCATTTGTGTCTTTGGAGCCCTCATGTGTTGCCTCTGTCGATGCATACCGCCCTGCCTTAGCTGCCTAAAGGCCTGTATTCCCTCTCAGAAGAGAAAATTAAAGGGGAGACAGGCAGCCATGATAATGATCCAGATTGATCACAATACCAAGTATACCCAGACATTCAATCAGAGACCACACTCTAAATAAAAAATAAAAAATGAAGGATTGTGGAAAGGGAACTTCATGAGGACAGTGGTGACAACCAAGCAGGAAAAGCCCAAAGGGAACATCAGGCCAGCCATAAAACAAACTTGCATAGGAAAAGAGATTTAATAAAAGGTATTGAAAGAAGCCCCCTAGACAAAAGCTAAGTAATTAAGAAAACTAAGGAAACAAGAAAAGAAAACCCTTACAAACACAAGACATGCCAAATCAGCTAAACAAACAGACAAAAGACACGAAATAAATTCCATAGCAGACAGGAGATTGCCACAAAACAAAAATAAGAAAACATTAGGAAACTGATAATCCAATCAAACTACCCTGCAAAGTTTGCCTTCTGCACCCCACGGAGTTTACCCTCCGGCGGAAATGAAGACAACCCCTGACAGGATTTAAAACATTAAGAAATACAATCACAAGCACTCACACACAAAAGGAGAAAAAAGGTATAAAAATCAGGGTTTTTATTATACAAAGAGAGCTAGCTCCAGGAACGCAGACTTCTTGCTATCTCTCGCCTTCCTGAAAAATAAAAAGAACCGGCTTCCAAGTAGTTGTCTGAATCCTTGCACTGGAGTACTCCCAGCAGGAAAACCGAACCCTCAGAAGAAAGGCATTTTCCAGCCTTTCAACATCTGCTTGTACAATTTTCTACAATTTTAAGAATTTTGTCAGTAGTGATTAATTCACACATACTGAAAAGGTTAGAAATAAAGAAACCAAGCATGAATTTGGGCATTCTTGAGCAGGAAAAAGATTTTTGGATGAGACTCAGTTTGGAATCTCATCCCAAAGCAAATATTGCGGAAGGAAAAAAATGCTATGAACGTGCATTTTATTAGTTATTTGAACAAATATTTAAAATATTTTAGAACCAAAAACAAAAGTGGCAAAAAGCTATAACTATCGTATTTACTATATTCCAGACTAGATTTATAATTATTGCATAGCTGATTCATGTTTGCTATTATTTGCTACAATAATAATGAATTTTGTCTGAATCTCTTTACATACGGTAGTAGTCAACCAATGGAAAAAAGTAAAGTGAATCCCTAGTGAAATACAGTGCATTTGCAAAGCTGCTTCCTACTAATCTGAATAGTTTGTAAGTCCTATTATCCAATTGGCAGACCAAGTATTTAAGCTCATTCAGTGCTGCTATGCAAATCCTTAATTTTGCATAAAAGAGGATATTGCTAAGAGTTCTATTTTTTATATAAAATGAATTAAAGGTTTCCTTGGAACTAAGCATAGTTTTACTGTACAATACATTGATTTGGGGAACTAAAAAACCCACAAAAATAATCATATAGTATTAGAATTATTTTAGTAAACATGAAAATAAAATAGGCACAGTATTGTTTTACAAGTTTTAATTTGCACACTTCAAAAAACAAGACCCTGAGGAATCTGAATTCAAGCAAACAGGAGTAGCAATCTTTAACTTTGCAGTATTCATTAACTATGTCAGTTGAGCAACTGTAGGGAAGGAAAAACCCATCAGTTCCAAGCCAGGAGAAAGGTGCTGGAAACAATATGGAGGCTGATTGGAAAGAAAGTTTATTGATGAAGACAACCACAGCTTGTAGTTCTGGGACAGCTGAGCAAATGGAATTGAGAGTGGGCGGATTTTTATACCTTCTTTGGGCTTTGTATTTGATCTTCCTGTGCAAGAACATGTCCTTTAATATTCTAATGATTGTTGTCAGATTTCTATGGAGTCATGGCTGGCTCTATAGGCAGAAGAGGAAATGCAAATCCTAGGTGTTTGTCTGAGTTAATCTTGTCCACCTTAATTGCTTATCTGGAGTTTCCATTTGACTCAGCCTTTCTGAATGGATTACCAAATCTGCATTTCTAAAACTGCCTCCTCAGTTTCTGCTTGGGGCAGGAACACTGGTGCTGGTTTCTGCCTCCTTTACTTATTTATTTTTTTACATTTTTCCTTCAGGGGAAATATTCTATCTTGCCCTTTTAATATTCCCCAAAATATTTCATTCTCTAGGAGGGTGGGTGGGTGCTGACTTTCTATATAACTCAATAATTATTTCATAAAAATACAAAGTAAGAGATAATGAAAATGTAAAAAAAATAAATCACAGAGGTTTTTTTTTTGTAATATTGTGACTTAGATAAGAGTTTTCTGACTGAACCATTTAACAAGAATAACAAAAGTGTAGCAAAGCTTCCAAAACCCTAAGTAAGTAAACCCTTGTACCTGGTCAGCAGAGATATCTTAAAGCAGGGGTCCCCAATTCCCGGTCCGTGGACCTCTACTGGTCCATGGCATGCCAGCAACCAGGCAGCACAAACAAGCGAAGCCCCATCCATGGGATGCAGGCAGCACACAAGACCACGCCCCCTTTGGTCCGTGGAAAAACCTTTCTCCACGGAACCGGTCCCTAGTGCCAAAAGGTTAGGGGCCTCTGCCTTAAAGAATCTACAATGCTACATTGAGGTTATAGGACAAAAATATATCACAATTTAAAATGTAACAATACTCATGTTTTGTGGCATTCCTAGCAACATTGATAGAGCATTCCTATAAATCTGCTCAAAAATAAAAATTTACTACGTTCAGTTCAGCTTCTCTCAGATCAAAGATTGCAGTCTTTGGGATGATGTGCTCGAAATAAGTGCAAGGCTGGTCTTGTTTGGTCATTAGGTTGTGTCCAATTCTTCATAACCCCATGGGCCATAGCACACCAGCCCCCCCCCCATCCTTCCCTGCCTCCCTTGCCCTGCCCAAATTCATGTTTATTGCATCAATGACACTATCTAACCATCTCATCCCCTGCTGTCTCCTTCTCCTTTTGCCTTCCATCTTTCCCAACATCAAGGTCTTTTCAAATGAATCTTTTCTTATTAAGTGGCCAAAGTGTTTGAGCTTTGGCTTCAGTAGCTGTTCTTTCAGAGGAATTTATTCAAATGTAAATTTCATTGAGTCCAGTGGATTTTGCTCCAAACAATTTGGTATTGCCCCTCAGAAAAAAAAACAGAAAACAGACTCCTGGAAAGTCTTCAAGAGGCTTTTTAAACATTATTTGATGATTATATGCTTAATAAGCACCTTATCCATTACTTATATGTTTTGTACCTATGCAACAGCAAACCCATTCGTCTTATTCTTTTTTACTATATTAAATCTAGACATATTTCAGATACTGCAATGTCTTTGAGCATCTGCATCAAGGCACTAGTTTTAAGGCTACATGCTTTTAAATGTCTTTCATTACTGCATTTCAGTAAAACAGCTGGAGTTGCCAAATCAAGTAATTATAGATTGCAACATGTTCACTTTCTTCCCATGTTGGGGAAGAAACTCCAGCTCATTTGACATTCCTCCCTGTGCAGAAGCTGTTGTAAGCCGTGCCGTCCCCGCTGGAACCGATTCAACTGGGCAGAGGTCACATCTAGTGGCGGCGAGTTCCACAGGTTAAAGCTGTGTCAAAAAGCATTCTTCATTTCCCCCCCCTTACCTGTAGGGACCCATAGCAGCGGGAGCCCTTGCAGTACTGATGATTTTCTTCATTAACGCAGCCATAGCGGCAGAAGGGAGCGGACCAAACCCTACCTCGGCAACTGCCAAGCCAACAAAGCCAACGCTTCGCTGCCTCTGAACTTTTACCCGCACCAGAAACTCAACCCTGCCCCGCCTCCCTCGGCGACGCCGCCCCCTCGGGCGACAGGTCCAAAAAGCGCGCGCTGTTTTTCCCAAGAGCTCTTTTTTTTTTTTTAAGGGCCTTCTCCGCCCACCGTAGATGACGCGAAGGATTCTGGGGGATGTGGTCTTCAAGGTAAGAGGCGTTGCAGGAGCTGGTCTCGAGGGTTGCTGCCTTTGGGGGATTGGCGGAAAGAGAGAAGCGGATCCCAAGGGAGTAGCGACCCCGCCTTCTTCCTGTCCGGGCTGGAAGCCGCGTGCGATGAGGATGCGGTAGGTGAGAGGCTCTTTGCCCCCCGGATTGGCAAAAATAGGTGGGGCGGGTTGAAGGAGAGGGAAGGTTGGCTCTGCACTTGAAGAACTTGTGCGAGGAATGGAGGCTTGCTTGCTGAATGTCCGCCATCGAAAAACATTGTGTGGCTGGGAGGGCGCATCACTCTGAACTGCCCTGTGCGAGGGAGAAGTGGGTTCAGCAGTGGTCTTTGGGGCTTGCTTACGTTCATGAATGGATGCCCGGTTTCAATTATGTCATTATCCTGTGCAATAATGTTCCTTGGGGCGGGGTCCATTTTCTTCCGGGTTTATGGTTTTTTGGTAGAAAATACCTTCATTAAAATCCTGCTAGTGTTCTGTTTGGTACATAGCGAGGCTGCAGAAATTTAAATGTTAGTGAAAGGATGCTCTACGCCCCGTTTTTCAGCACTGGTTCTGGTGATTAGCAAAATCCTTCCTGTTGTGTCTTCTTTAGCATTACTATACTATGCCGGTACCAAAGCAGCAAAAGTCCAGCAGCAGCTTTTGCGCAGCATCACCGTGACAGATGCTGACATATTGCACTGCAGCTTGAGGGGAACGCATGTAAATGCAAAAGATTTTTCAGTGCACGTAACTGCAAGAGTTATCATTCACCACCGCTCATTTGTTTAAATTTTATATTTTTGGATAAACATTTCTAAATGCTTCCAGAGATGTGAAAAGGAAGCAATGTAGGCACTTTACATATATGCATAATTAATTTTATTATGTTTGCACATTCGTGTCGTGATGCCATTCAGTTTTGGGGATAGGTTGTTACTGTTAATTCTGTAATAGGTTTTTTAAAGTTGCTCTTTTAGTAAAGAATGTTGAAAATGTAAACAATGAACAGCTTTAAAACACTGCATGTGTCTTATGATTTCTATTGTGTTTTTCAAACCACTGGAGATAAAGGCTATTTTATTATGCGGCATTTTTTACTGCAGAAATGTCAAATGCAAAACAAAAAAGAAGGGGCAAGAAAATGAAGAATCAACCTGCTAGTGTGACCTGTCCTTTTGATGCTGGGTCAAGTCACAGTGAAGCATATTTTTGGAATGGAGGTGAAAGAACTCCTCAGCGGAAGAAACAAGGTATTTGTTACGTTTAGTAGCTAAATCTCTGAACAGTGTTGGACTTCTTAAAATAAATGTAAGAACTTTGTCAAGAAGTCTGTTAGTGGCCATTAGAGAATATTATCATCATTATTATTGCTTGTCATTCAACTTCACTGTCCAGCTTATAGTCTTGGAATTGCAGGTAGAATATAAAGACCGAGGCACTTAGCATTCTTTCCATTTTCAAGTTATTTTTAAAACTAAGAACAAACAGTGATTTTCCTAAATTTATATAGAGTTCCTGGGAGTTCATTGATTGATTGGTTTGATTTGATTTATACCTTTATTTTGTACAACTCAAGGTGACACATAATGCTCCTACTTCCTGTTTTCCCACAACAAGAATCCAATGAGTCCGGCTGAACTGAAAGAGAATAACTGACCCAAAATCACCCAGCCAGCTTTGAGCGTAAGGGTGGACTGGAACTTAGGTCTCCTGGTTTCTAGTGATTTGCCATTGTCTCCTTCCAGGATATTTTTGCTTGTTTGTTTCCAGTCTAATCTACAGCCTTAGAATACTTTAAGGGTCTCTCATCTAAGTACTTTGCTGCTTAGCTTTTTAGGTCAGTCAAAATTTGGAAGTGGTTTGCCACTGCTTGAAGGTTAGAGAAAGTGCCTGGTCAAGCTCACCCATCTTGCTTTGAGCCTAAGTTAGAACTAGAATCACAGTTTCCAATTTCTAGATTGGTACTTTAACCACTACTCCAAACTGGTTCTAATAGTTACTACACCATAGAGATAAGCCTAATATTTGATCAGTGCTGATAAACATAACTTGCATGTAAAGGGTATTATCACACAGATATATTCTGTACTGTAGCAACACACTGAAGTATAAATAATCTCAAATCTTTTTAGAAAATGACAGAATATATACTTTTATATACTTAATTTATCAAATAGACATTCGCCGCTAAATTTTTATGTACACTCCTTATATTTCAATCATTTTATAATATAAAACTTTCCCCTGATTTATCAACAGAGTTGCATTTTGAAACTTTACAACAAGGCTTCTATCAAAAAGTTTCCCATGAAATGCCAAAATGCATAACTGGTGAGTATCCAAGAATAGCCAGCCATCTGTGGAATGCTACGTTTAGATGCTATCAAATAGGCAAGAACAGTCCCTTAATCTGGTCTGAACTGATCTTAGACTTTGCTGTGAGTTTTGTCTCCGCTCCCCTACCGTACTTTATCTGTAGACTTTCCTTTGTGTCGAACCGTAAAATTATCCAGAGCAAATCTTGAGCTCATCTTTAGGAGGGCCACAAAAAAGAATATTGGAAGTTTTGTTTCTAGTTTTGACCAAGCAATGTAGTTTGCTAGATTCTATATTCTTCAGTAAACTGATTCTTAAATTATGTAAATAGCAATTTTTCCCCCAGAGCATAAGCAAACATTGGCATTGAATTAGCAGCTGCTTAAATCAGGCTATGTTAAATTGTAAATAACCAAAAACCAGAAATAAAGATGAAGGAATGGGTAGGTCAGATGATCTTTTTTCTTGGGAAAATCTGCTTCAGAATACAGATTACTGTCTGTTTGTCAAACTGCATTTTTAAGCAAAATATCCTTTTTTCAGTGTCTCCTTTTGTACAAGCTCGAGCTGCTGAAATTAAGGCTATGTTGAAGGCTGTTAAACAGAAGTCGTCCAATACTTTGGTGTTTCAGTCCTTGCCTAGACATATGAGGAGGCGGGCTATGAGTCATAATATTAAACGTTTGCCACGACGTCTCCGTGAACTTGCCAGAATAGAAGTGAGTTTCTTTGTCTTCCTTACCCACTTTAGCTTTCTTAATACTTTGCGTGCTAGGTAACCTATGCACACTAGCAATCTGACTAGGGAACTTTGGGAGTTGAAGTCCTCACAGCTTAAAGCTGCCAAGTGTTACAAGCACTGATCTAGATGTCCTCCACATATATGGGACTTCAGTCGCTAGCAGTCTCCAGCCAACATGGCCATGTTTAGAATTATGGAAGTTGATTTCTTGATATATAGAATCACCCTGGTTTGCAAAGTTTGTGTCTAGAAGAAAATGTGAGATTTCTTTTTTTTTTTAAATTACAGAATTCCTAACCCCAATAAAGTGTTATGACAGGCCTCTGTGGAATATTCAGATATTTCCCCCATCTCCCACCTCTTATTTTTTGCTGGTGATTCTTGAGATTTTTTCCCCCCAAGATAATCCGTTTGGATCTTTGGGTCACTATGTCTTCTTCCCGTTCCTTCCCAGATCACAATTCACAGGTTATCTGAATTTAATAGTGTGTCAACTCATAAAACATTCTTATGCCTGTTTTAGTAGTTGCCATCAAAGGGAGCGGGGGAGGAAATCTGGAAGAGCAGTTGAAAGCGAAAGTACATTCCAACTCTTATCTTTAAAAGATTGTAACTAAAATACCAGAGCTTTTGCCCTGGAATATATTTAATTGGAGAACGTGAATGAACGTGAATGAACTGTGAACGGGCTCAGTTGAGGAATCTGGTTTATGAGACACCCAGGGGGGAAGGGGGAAAATAGGGTCACAGGTGACTGTAAATTATATATGCCAGAGTTGGCTTCATACAGGGCAGTGCCAGTATGTCGCCTCTAATGAATCTTTTGAAGTTTTTTGAAGTTTGGCTCCAGAATCATGATTTAATTAGAGCGATTGCTGGAATCCTGACACAGTGTAGTGAATGATGTTATTCCTTGCTTCAACAACATAGGCAGAGAAACCTGAACATCAGAAAAAAGCACTTTCAAAAAGCAAGTGCCGTAAAGCCAGGCGCCGTCATATAAACTTGGTGGCGGAGTTCAATCGCAGGCAAAGGAAGAACATTTGGCTGGAAACACACATCTGGCATGCCAAGCGGTTTCACATGGTGAAGAAATGGGGATACTGCTTAGGAGACAAGCCCACAATGAAGAGTTATAGAGCCTGTTACCGAGCCATGACACAGCATTGCCTCCTTCAGGTACTATGAATGTATCCATTCTTAGTTAGCTAATCCATTTGCTCTGATAGAAAACTGCATTCTTTCTTTGCGATACCTGCTGGGCAAGAAAAAAACTGAAGTAGGCTGGTTTATATCTGAGAAATTCTATGGATCACTGTTTCAGATCTTCATTCATATTGGATATAGAGACTGGTGCAATGGCCTAGAGGTGGAGCTCTTACCTCACAATCAGGAGGCTGTGAGTTCGATCCTAGGTAGAGATAGCTATTTCTCTTTCTGGGCACCATGAGGATATATCTGCTGAGTATAATTCCACATTGATGATAGGAAGGGTATCCGGCCAGTAATCACTTGGCTCTATTTAGTTTAATCACCCTGCAAGGGATTATGGGGTCATTTGAAATATGATGATGATGATGATTCATATTGGACATAGAATTCTAAATACAGATAGTCCTCAATTTACGACTGGTCCCTTAGTGAACATTTAAAAGTAAAATGGACTCAAAAAAGAGGCAATTACCATTTGTATTTCAAAGTCTCCTCTCCTAACCTGCAAATCACGCGATCACATTTTGGGCACTCTGCAACCGGCCTGCATTTATGACTGCCGATTCTGTGGTCACATGACCCCAATTTATGATGTTCTTTTCCTGGAAACCAATCATTTACTTCTGGTTTCAGGCAAAAAAAAAAAAGTTTGTTTAATGACTATGGTGATTTGCTTAGCAAAAACTAACAAAAAAAAAAGTCAAGTTGGTCATATGGTGTCCCCCTTAACGATTGGCATGACATACGACTGTAATTTTGGGTTCAATTACAGTCATAATTTGAGAACTACTTGTATTAAAAAAAACCAGAATGTTTTATTTTTATAGAGCCAAAGCAACCAAATTAACATTTAGCCTTTGTACAACTTGTAAAATAGCTTGATGTTTATTTGCAGCAATTCTTCAGACTTAATAATCTCACTTGAATCTGATCAGTCCAGCTTCCTGATAAGGGCATTAAGCTGAATTTTCTTCAGATTAATCAAAAATAAATAAAGGCAGTAGACTCGAATGTTTGCAGCAGGAGACTGGAAGAATTTTATTGGGATGTCTCACCTGAAATTGAGTAGTTTTTCTTTTGTATTAGGATTTATCATACTACTGTTGTCTGGAGTTGATTGGAAAAGAGGAGACACTTGTAACAGCCCTTGCTCGAATGTGCAATGTAGACACAGGTAATGTTTCTTCAAACTATTAAAAACGTAACATAAAGGGTAGCTTCAAGAATTTAGTAGTCGTGTTTGTGTAAATATTATTCCTGAGGAAGAGCTCAGCGTATTTACTATAGCCCTTTGCATTCTGGTATTTATCCTTATTCCAAATTGTTAGTACAAACTGGCTAAGAAAATAACTATTTACTAATATAACTTGAGAAAAAGGGGAGAAACCCCTCTCAAACACTTTATTCCCATTCCACATGACTCCTTCGTCTCCTGAAAAATAATTTGAACTGAAGTGGAGTCTATAAAAAAGGGTTGGGGGAAGGGAAGAACATGTTTCCACATGTTGTATTCCTGTTCTTCCCTGGCCTTCCTTTACCCTGCATTTGAACTTTCAAGTGATAGTTTGGGGTGATCATTTGAATCTAGATAGGCCTCATTTGCAGTACTTAGAACAAGGGTCTTCAAACTTGGCAAGTTTAAGACTTGTGGACTTCAACTCCCAGAATTCCTCAGCTAACATGACTGGAGGAGGAATTCTGGGAGTTGAAGTCCACAAGTCTTAAAGCTGCCAAGTTTGAAGACCCCTGACTTAGAACATTATTTCGAAGTGTGCTTACTTGATGTCTCCTTTGTCAGGACCAACATTTGCAGCTGTTTCTTGCCTATCTGGAAAGCGTCAAGGTTCCCTTGTGTTATACCAAACTGATCGATATCCTCAGGATACGCTTGGTCCAGTTACTTTCCTTTGGAAGCCCAGACACGGATCTGGTGAGACTTCTGAAAACAGACAACTGTGGATATGGACACACCCAGCTTTTAAGCAGGTAGAAAACTCACCATGTTATTCTTGGGTGAAATATTACAAACATGTAATGCTTTGAGCTGGTTCATTTAATTCATTTGCTATTAGCCCTCCCTCTGAGTTGAAGACTGATATTTTTTTTTTCTTCAGAGGGTCATGTTAGCAACCAGTGAAGAGAATGTTACACGCATATATTGCGAAGGAAACACCTTTACTCTCTACTCTGCCCATTTGGATAGTTTCACTGGAAGCTGCCTTACACCAGGTCAGGGTATTTGCGATCCAGCCCGGTAGTAGTATAGGTAGTATAGGTAGTCTTACGTTTCACCTATTGGCTGATGCATTTCACTGCCCATCTTTGGTGAACTTGGTGTTCCTAAGCAAATCCTATTAAAAGACCTTTAGGTGGTCATTTGGATATATGACATTACAAATATCTGAACAATGCTTAATACTGGTCATGATAAACATTTTTTGGAGGTCACACAAAAAAGTTCATTGTCTCAAAAATATGAAGAGACATTGTATAACATTTGTCTGTTTTACCTCCTCCCCTTGATTCCATGTCTTAAAAGGACAGATTAATTCTGAAATTACTAGATACCTGATAAGGAAGTAAGGAGAACTGAAAAAGTAGTGTTCTTTGAGCCTGAGGCATGTGATAGAATCAAGTTATCCATGTATAATGATGGATAGTAGATAATTGCATACCAAAATACATGTTCCTCTTTTGAAGATAAATATGAAGAGTAAGGCAAGAAAAACCTGGCATCAGCTGAGAAAAAATCATGGATGCAGAGCAAATATTATCCTACTGAACTATAGTCTCTTCTGAAATAATCAGGCAGAAAAACAAATGCAGTGCCATTTTCTCTTCTGGTGTAATGTTGCTGCAGGTTTTTAAAAGTTTTTTAAAAGGTGTTTTATTGTCAAGTATCAACTAATGCCTTTTGGAAACATGGATTAGTTTGGGGCAGGACTGGTAAGCTAAATAAGAATTCTGAGAATGAAGTCCTTATGTACCGTAGGCCTTTCACTTTCAACCATTCCGTTTCTTCCAGTTCATAGAATACTACTGTTCTCCTGGCAAAGGTACATTAAAGATGGTTCTCAGATTTATAAGTCCTTTTTTTTCCTGCTTCTCTGTAGGGCATCCTTGCTGAATTAAAATCGGTCTTCCAGTGTTCTGAGCCTGTGGAAACCTGTAAGCCTGAACCTGTGGTTACTTTTTCACAAGAGGAAGATAAAATGAACATTCCTGAACATGTTGGCCACAAACGAAAAAGGAAAGATAAAGGAGGAGAAACAGTGGTCCCAGTGAAAAAGATTATTGGTGATGGAACCAGAGATCCAAACCAACCGTATTGCTGGTCATCGCAAACTACTGGAATTACTATAAGGTAGATGTAGATTATGGCTAACTTTTTTTTTCACTGTTTAAAAAATTTAAGCTATTTTAAGCTGCCTTAACAGTTTACATAGATTTCTTACCTCTTCCAGTGATTTGACAATGGAGATTCTCCGATACCGTTTGATAGGTCCCCTCTCACATTGTGTCCTTACAGAGGCACTCAAAGTTGCATTTGTTCACACAGTAAGTAAATCAGTAATTTCAGTAGTTTTTTCTTTTATGTTCAATAATGTTCAATGCAGTTATGATAGTCAAATGCTAAAATTCAGAATTTTATATCCCTAATTATAATTTTTGTGTTACAGAAGCACATACCTTCCCAAATTGTCTCAAGAGCTCTATGTTATTTCAGATAACATAGTCATGCTTCTGGCTTTGGAAGGAATAGAGGATAATACATCGTATAACATGTTGAATTCTAGACCACTGTTTTTCAAACTTCACAGCTTGAAAATGACTTCAACTTCTAAGATTCCCTAGCCAGAGGAATTGCTAGCTGGGGAATTCTGGGAGTTTAAGTCTACACACCCTCAAACTGCCAGGATTAAGAAATAATGCTCTGGAGTTTCTATTTAAAATCTTTGTTTCAGATTCAAAGGACTTTTTTCAGTATCACATAATTTTTTTATAACTTGGGAAATGAATATTTATTGCTTTCCTTTATCATGTGCATGGACGCCCATGGATTTTGTAATGTGATATGGCCAGACCAGTACTTTTGCTCATATACCTTCCTATCTCTTTGTATTAGAGAGATGAACTAACTTTATTGGCTGCTTATATTTTCTTTATTATTCCTCTGATCATTATTCTTCTGATCACTAGGACTTGGATCCTACAGATTCTGAAATCAACAGTTGGTGGGTAGAAAATTGCAAAAATCCTGATTGGGTATCTCTCCATCATTGTCAAGAGTCCATCTTCGAAACAATGCAAGGTAAAGTTTAATAGTATTCCTTATGCTTTCTTTCTGTAGGTGAAGCCATTAGTAATTCCTAATATTATTAAGACAGCTCCATGTGGAGTGCATTATAGCAGTCTACACGAGAGGGCTAAAGCACATATGACAAGGAGCAAGATTTCATGATTGAGAAAAACCTGAAGTCTAAAGCTCTGCAAAGACCATCCTAGCTACCTCTGCGATTTAAGGCAGGAACTGAATTCAGAGGGATTCCTAGATTATGAGCTGGTTTCTCAAATCAAAAGCCTTCGACACTGAGAATTGAGCCTCTCTTTTGAAATCATTGAACTGCAGAATAAACCAATTGGGGATTACTGTTCTGGGTTTAATTTTGGAAAAAAGTCTTCAATCTCACAACACGGAAAAAGTTACTTACCTGTTCTTCATCTTTTGCTAGGTACAATCTATGTAATGCAAAGTTGACAAAAGTTTATTTTCAAAGTTTCACCTGTTTTGTATATTTTAAGGCTTAGCTTCCTCAGACATTCCATCAGGTACTGTACTGGGTTTGACTGTTGGGGATCCTCGAGTGAATTTACCAAAAAAGAGATCAAAAGCCATGCCAAATCCAGCAAAATACCAAGGTAATGTACCATGTCCATAATGTAACAAAACCAAACCTATATTATATCAGATTAAGTTTATGTGTTTTTAAAAATTGCCATGGGACATCTTAAGACTTAAGATTCAACTACATTTATCCAGGCCAATATGCATTATGTAGCAAATAGAATCACGAGGAAGGGGCGTGGCACCAAACTGGTCTTGTGCTCACTGGAAGCCTCTGTTAAATAATACAGATGATCCAGGTTCGAATCCTGGCGAGGCCAACAGGTGCCATCACCCAAGATGATAACTTTGTTTCTATCTGTTTAAATTATTTCAGAAATAGATATTTTAAGAGAAGTCTTAAGTGTTCCTGGCAGACACTGCTTGCTTCACAGAAATTTTTTCTTTTTATAATTGGAGTAATAATCATAGGCTGATAATTGCAAGTTGCATCTTGGAGTTGGATTCTTAAGATTTTGATTTCACTTTTATCCATTTATTTGCTCGCAGTAGCTCACGTTTTTTTTAGCAGCGCAATTGTAGCAATCTGTTTACCTTTCTGCGTTTTGCCATCTGTCTTCCTAAAGGTATCTCTATATTACTCGATATAGCTAATCGATAATCAAACCCAATAATACAGTGCAATTTGCAGTGCAATCATAAAGATTGAAGGAACCATTAAGGCTACCATGTCCAGCCCTCTGCTCAGTGCAGGAATAGCTGAGGATCCCAACTCGATGGCACTCTAGGTTGTGTTAAAAGTCATGCAATCTACCTTTCCAGCAGTGCTTTACACCAGCATGCTGGCTGGGGAATTCTGGGAGTTGAATTGTACATGTCTTAAAATTGCAAGCTTGAGAAATGTTGGTTTACAATGTGAAACTGCTCTTAATAGTTCAGAAGTTTTTCCCCCCCTACCATTCTACTGGAATCAGTTCTCTTGCATCTTGGATTGCAAACTTTTTAGACTCGGAACCTTGGAATTGTTCTCCTATCCAGCTAGAACGGCAGAACATGTTCACCTGTTTTTAGGGGTTTTCAGGTTTTTAAGTACGAAAAAGGAGTGGAACCCTCTGGAAGGCAAACAACTACCATTTTTACTCTTAAAAAGTTCTCCCAAATTAAACTATCAAAACGGTCAAATTCTAACGGTGCATTTTGAGTCTGGTTGGAGGGAAGTTTGAAGGTATAAATTAGAGTAGCTTGGTTGCCCATTTATTGTTCAAGACAAAAACACCAGGGAAATCTTACCTTTTGCTGCCTCATATTAGCTGTGTGATTTGAGACCTCATCAGCAAGACTGCAGCAGGCCCTGGGTTATCCAACTTGGTTGATCTTAAACTATTATTCCATTTTCTTTCCTGTAAAATGATAGACAACAGACCTTGGCATCTTCATTATACTATTTCAGGCATAAAAAATGCTAGAAGAGCCTTCAGTTTTCTCATTCCCAGTTCCTTCAACCTTTTATTTAGAGCATTTAATTTCTAGTCTCCAAATCATCTGAATTACCATTCTTTGAATCTATTCCAGTTTGTCTGAATCTTTTTTAAAATGTGGTACCCAGAACTGGACACTGTACTTGAGGTGGGTTCAAACCAATGCTGAATAAATTATGAATCTCACTCAAGAATTGCAAATTATACTTCTATTACTGCGGCCTAAATTTGAATTTGCTCTTTTTGCAATTTATTTTGTTATGCAATCATAATTCATTAACCACTGTTCCAAATTCTTTTTCTCAAGTGACATTATCAAGCCAAGTATCCTCAGTTCTAAACGTGTGCTTTGATTTCTCTTTCCTAATTAAAGTCTTGATGTTTGGCTCTGTCATCCATTACAGATAGTTCGCAAGTTACGACCGTAATGGGGCTTGCCCATTACTGTTGTAACCATCATTTTATGAGTGTTCTTGTGATATTCATTAAACGAACCCATGGTTTGTTTGGTATGGTTTTGCCAAAACCTGAAAGTGACAGTTTCTGGCAAAACTGTTGTAAAACATGGCCGCATGACCATGGGACACTGTAAACAACTTTAAATGTGGCTGTGTTGTCACATTTCTGAAGTGTGGTCAAATGACCATGGGTAAGACTCCAGCCATCAGAAATTCGGATCGAAGTCTCAAAACCCCCTTTTCAGGTAGGTCGTAACTTCGTAATGAATGACCGTGTCAGGATTCCAGCAATCACTCTAATTAAATCATGATTCTGAAGCCAAACTTCAAAAAACTTCAAAGGATTCATTAGAGGCGACATACTGGCACTGCCCTGTATGAAGCCATCTCTGGAATACGTAATTTACAGTCCCCTGAGACCCTGTTTCCCCCCTCCTGTCTCATAAACCAGATTCTCCAATTGAGCACATTCACAGGCTGGGTGTCAACAATCACGTTCTCCAATTAAAATATATTCGCAGGCAAAAGCTCTGGTATTTTAGTTACAATCTTTTAAAGATAAGATTTGGAATGTATTTTCGCTTTCAACTGCTTTCCAGATTTCCTTCCTCCCCACCCCCTTTTCTTTTAATGTCAACTACTAAAACAGGCATAGGAATGTTTTATGAATTGACAGACTGGTTGTAAGTCAAGGGTTTCCTGTATTTCAGTCTGTTTCTCCAAATCAGCAAGATTATTTTAAATTTTACATGTTCCTTCTGGAATACTAGGTATCCCACTTTATTTTGTCACCTCTAATTCTGGTAAGCGTTTTGTCCATCTCCCTCTCCAAAATCATGAATAAAAATACACGAACTTGACTCAGGGCCGCATTACACTGATCCTGATTTTTGACTCTTCTGTGTATTAAGAATTGTCATACATCCAAGCCCATATCTGACTAGTTTGCTCATCCTAATTTTGTGCAGTATCCTGTCAATGATTTGCTGAAATTAAGGTATTACAGCATCCCCGCAGTTTACTGAATCATTTACCTAAACCAAAAATGAAACAAATGCAACAAGATCTATTTTTGATGATTCATGCAGATTTTTAATTAAAAATTATGTGCTGATCGATTCCTTTATTATCTTAGAATTTTCTGAGATATACTGTCAGACTGATTGGTTTGTGGCTTTTCAGATGTTTTCTGTTTTTTTAAGATAAGGGACAACATTTGCTTTCCTTCACTCATCTGGCATTTCACTCACTCTCCATCTTTTTGCACAGAAGCTTTCATAGCTCCTTCATCTGGTATTCTTCAACTGGAAAAAGCAAGGATGAACACTTGATTTTTCTATAGCAAACTTCTCTATTGCTTCCAGCAGCACTGGCCAGATGCAGCATGCATTATGAAACCTTACTTTCTAACTTTCAATACTACCCAATAAAGTGTGTTTTATCCATTTGTTTAAAGTCTGACCGTGATTGATCTAGAACCTACACCTGGTCTAATTGCTCTAAATGCACTGGGGTCTGTTGCATATTTAATGTCAGAAAATCTGTATCTTGGTATGAGACAATTATGGATGCATCAGTTTTTTGCAAGAGTGGTGTGACTCAGCCTGGCTGCATTTAAAAATTTAACCTATATTCTGTTTTGGGAGAATGTATAGCTATTATAACTAGACAACCATTCAGTCTGTGATTTATGATAGAAGAACAAAGGCAAGAAAAAAAGTCTTAAATGCACATATTTCTCTAATGCAATGGTTCTTAACCTGAGATAAATTGTCCCCAAGAAGATAATCTGGGCATATCCTTGGATAATTGCTTGTTTGTGAGTTGAGGATCCATTCTGGAGTCTGTTTTATGGGTTGGTGAGACAATATGTTTATTCTACACTGGAAAAAGAGGTAAATGAAAACCATGGTGGTACAGTGGTTAAAGTGCAGTATGGCAGGCAAAGTCTGCCCACAACGTGGAGTTCAATCCTGATGGGGCTCAAGGTTGACTCAGCCTTCCATCCTTCTGAGTTTGGTAAAATGACCCAGATTGTTGAGGGCAATATGCAAATAACGCTTCTACCTTGTAAGTCACCCAAGGAGGGCTGTAAAACACCATGGGGTGTTTTTATATAAGCCTAAATGCTATTGCTAAATGGGCCAAGCAGCTTTAGAACCATTGTTCTAATCTAAAGAATGCAGACAAGATTGGATTTTGCACACAACTTTTGAGTATCTATAAATCACAGTTGAAGGGTTTAAAAATTCTCTTAATGACAGAGTATTCAATTTGACTATGCAATTAGGAAAAATGTATGTAGCCTTCATATCTTAAATGTTAAAGCTAAAATTAAAGTCACAATTTCCCATTTTATACCTGCAATTAAAAGTGTTGTGCAGAATATATTCTAACTTTACACTGCACGGTAATTAAGATGTCAGTGCTACAGAATCCTGTAAAGCTTTTGTGGAATTAATGAGGAATCATTAATGAAGAATCTAGTTAGAAATATATATATATATATATTAGAATTATTTCTCCCAGCTACCAATTTGAATACTTTTCTACTTGTACAATATAATGGTAGTCTTTCCACGATGACAAGATTTTCTTTTTTATCTTTTATTTTAGAAGATAAAGTTAAACAACTGATATTAGAAGGTGTATCTGAAGAATGTGCTCAGAGCTTTCTTTGGGACTCCAATATCCGTAACAGCGTCACAGACCATAAAATGTCAGAACAGGTAGTTTTCACTATATTAACAAACTCCATTCCTAAATCTCTTTGCAAAAAATTATAAGCTGAAATTTTTCCTAGACCGTTTGCATTTATGTCCAGGGGTGTTGCTATAAGAATCTTGCCTGGTCCACAAGCTTTCCTTGGGTGAATGAACCTGTGTTTTTGTAGCTCCTGAAATCCTATCTAAGCCTATTTTTAGGTGGGAAATATATCAGAGTTGTTAACAATGCCATTCATGTGTGACATGGTTCGGTTCAATCTGCATGTTATCCCACTTTCTGTGGGTCTTTTGTATCTTCCACAACATTAAATACTGATTGAGACCTGCAATGTCTAGTAATATGCTTTTAAATCAAAAGTTTCTGTTGTATTTTACATGTTGCGAAGGGTATTGACTAAGTTAGAGGATGATGTCCTTTCAAGAATTATGCTGCTCCTCTAATCAGTTGGTTAACCTCCATCAACAAGAATTATTTCTGCTCATTTAAACAAAAAGAAATTGCATTCCTTCTGCCTTGCCTCTGCGGACACAAATAATATATATATAGGACATCTAGGCAGCACAGATAACCAGACCCCTACCTAGAGAACACCTCATGTTCTCTATGTTTGTGTTAGCATGAAAATTGCATACTACAAAGGACAGTTACGTTCACTGGAGGACTGCCATGGATGGCAACTACATTCCAACCATGTATTTGCAGTGTTTTGTTCCCTTTCTCATCTATATTATGCAGTCCTCTTACAGATAGTCCTTAACTTATGACCACAATTGAGCCCAACATTTCTATTGTTAAGTGACACATTTGTTGAGTGATTCCTCCCCCTCTCCCATTTTAGGACCTTTCTTGACACCATTGTTAAGTGAATCACTGCAGTTCAGAGGTGGGTATTCAGCAGGTTCTGACCAGTTCTGGAGAACCGGTAGCAGAAATTTTGAGTAGTTCGGAGAACCAGCAAATACCACCTCTGACTGGAGATGTTACAGTATCCTTCTCCTTGCCACGGCCACCAAGCCAAGCCCACAGAACCAGTAGCAAAAAAAAATTGAGTCCCACCACTGCTGAAGTTGTTAAGTTAGTAACATGCTTGTTAATTGAATCTGATTTCCCCGTTGACTTTGCTTGTCAGAAGGTCGCCAAGGGTGATCACATGACCCCAGGACACTGCAACCGTCATAAATAGTCAGTTACCAAGCATTTGAATTTTGATGATGTGATCATGGGTTGCTGCAAACGATCACAAGTCACTCTTTTCGATGTCGTTGTAACCTTAAGCAGTCACTAAATGAAAGATTGTAAGTCGAGGACTATCTGTACTAACCACACTGTGCAATTCTGGGAGTTGCCGTTCTCACCATATCACAAGAAGTTGGGGAAGGCTGCTCCAGCCAAACCAGCCTAAAATCATTTGTGAGTGCCCTGTTTTTAGCCACATGCAAATGTTATAATAAAACCTGCTGTATGTTTTACTTTCATATCATGTAGCTGCTAATCAGTATTGGTTCCCAGAAAACACAGCTCTGCTTTATTTTTGTGCCCCAACTTCTGAAATTGGCTTTGCTTTAACTTCAGCATCTCATAGGGGATTTCTGTGATATTCAGTATCTCTTAAGAAATTGCATGGAGGCCAGAGGCAAACAAAGATTTGTGTGTTCATCTGCCACTTCAGCGGCCTGGTTCCTGCGGCCTGGTAGTGGTCCGGGGGGTTGAGAACCCCTGATATACAGCTCACCATAACAAGCTCTGACTTATTTTTGAAATATATTTTAATCCAAACTTCACAGCACTTTGTCCTCATTTTTCCTCCCAGGATTTGAATCATCTGAGAAGTAAACTCTTGGTACCAGGATCACATCTTGATTTGGGCCTGCGAGAATCCAAGATTCCTATACTTTTGATTCAACAGCCTGGAAAATTGCTTGGAGACGATCGATTGGGATGGGGAAGTGGCTGGGATATTTATCTGCCCAAAGGTTGGGGCATGGCCTTCTGGCTGCCTTTTGTAAGTGAGGTTTCAAATGAAATAAGGAGAAATTAACATATATATAACCTCAGGATGCTTGGTGCTCCAAAAAGAGTTTGCCTTATATGTTCTGTTGAAAGTTCATATATACTTTTCTATATGACTGTAACTTCTTTTCCAATTTTGTTGTGAAAACAAAAGGAAGTACAGTCTAACATGCATGCATGCATGCATGCATGTATTTATTTCCTTGAATCAGGTTGTGTTCCTTTTTCCACAGGAAAAAATAGAGTAACTTTTAAGTTACATATGTCTTGTAAAAATTCTTTACATTCAAATTCTATTTTCTCATAAAATTGTAAGTGAATTAAAATGTTTTTTTAATAATATACAGCATACACACAATACAAATATTTATTGGCAAGCTATTTCTCTGGACATCCATATTTGCAAATATGTTAGTAAATAACAATTGTGATTTTCCCCATAAGATATAAAAAAAACTTCTGTATTTCTTTATCTCACCCATGTTTGCATAGAGATATTATAGTACAGGTTCATGGAGAAAATCTAAAAGTACAAAAATGCAAACCCAAAATAGCAACAGATATAAATGTACAATAACTGTTTTTAATTTATATGCAGTATTTTAAATGTAAATAATTGTACTCAAGAATGTAAGTAAACTGAACATGTGAAAAAAGAAAATAGTTTTGCCCCACATCTTTTAACCTTTACATGGAACATACTGTAGGTAAGAAAACCAAAAGTGAAGGCATTTTGTTGAGTCCATATAAACGGAATGAGAATATTTTTTTATCTTACCAGCATCTAAGACCATGTCATTGCTTTGCCTTGTAGATATATCAAGGTGCAAGAGTCGGTGGCTTACAAGAAGCTTTGAAGCACTCCCTGTATAAGGGGATACCCCATGTTCCTCATGATTATCCAGACTGTCCTGCTGGTAGCCAGGTTGCAAAAGAACTAGAGGAGAATTTCCTGGAGAAGTTTAAAAGGTAAACATTTCACTGAGGTGTTGCGATCAACAAATCTGGTCCTGTAACATGCAGTAGCATTTTATAATTCTGTGTGCACTACTGGAAAGATGGTGATGATGATGTTTATACTTTTTCCCCCTTCCAAATAAAAATCCTGAAGCGGGTAAAGATAAAATAAATGTAGACAGACATATTATGGAATGGTATTGTGATTACGTTTATTTGGAAATTACTCTCTAAAATGTGCTCATTTGCAATAAGTAGCTGCTATTCAATTTCTTCCTAGTTTGTGAGTGCATGGAAGCCCACACTTGAAGCTACTTGGGGATTTTTAGAAGTAGTCTGTTGGGTATCATATGATGCGGACATAATTCCTTTGTATTTGCAGAATTTATTTGAGTGTGCAAAGTAGCCACATAGAGCCTACCTCTCTGTTTTTATGATGGAGCCACTGACATTAGTGTGCCAGGTCATCTAGATTCAGCAGCTGTTGGGATCGGAGATCATTTAGAGTGAGCCATAGTAGTAAGCAGGGAATTTATTCTGGCATACTTAGAAGTATCTTAACGTGAAAGCCAGATCAGTGATGATAAAATGAAGTCTCACTGTTCATCACAGAACTAAAATACGATGAAAAACTTCTGGTGTTAATAAAGCTTCTGATTTTATCAGGTATCTGTATGGACATGAAAAATTAATTTTTATGATCTGTTGTACCTACAAACATGTATTTTGCAGCTCAATATGTAACTGAAGAAGCAAACAAATTTAAAAATATGATTTTGTAGGAATAGATAATTCCATAAGCTTTGCTGCTAATTAGAAAGTTGTTGTTGTTTTTATCATAGGCGACCTCCTGCAAAAAGAGCCAATTATATTAAACATGGGACCTTGGCTCCATTCCTCTGTCCATGGGATAAACTCACACAGGATTGGGAGACCAGATACAAAGTCCATAGGAAGTCCACACAGATATCAGCTTTGGACAGGGAAGATTGTGTGTCTGAAGAACATGTCCTTGGTGGTCCCAGCTCTACAACAAGTATGGTAGATGCTCCAACAAGCAAAGCAGACCAAATAGATACATGCTGTCAAATTATGGAGATGGAAAATGAGGAAAAGGCAATGGATCCATGCAAAACAGATGAGGTCATTTCAGGTCAGGTCTTCTGCATTCTCAGGTATGTAAAACAAATGTGTGCCTTGTCAATCACCCTTGGGTAATTAACTTATATGCAGTGAGAATCCCTAAAATGCATTTGTCTTGAAAGAAAAACTAGATATAGAGCAAATTATCGTCTTCAGGATACAAAATTTTCACTTTAGCCAAGGTAGATCTTTCTGCTTACTGACTTTTCTTCCATTGCCCGCAGTCACAGGAACTAATAACATGGTCAGTGCAGTACAATTGTTGATTTTCTGCGTCGCCCTGCCATTCCTTATGCACGTAAAGAAATACTTTAGGATGGATTGTCAGTAGTAAGAACTACATACTCTTTGCTACTCCTTAGATATTGTAAATGTTGAGCATGCCAAACTTGCACCCATCCATTTTACTAAATTCAAACACATAGTGAACTTCATTTGTGCACAGAGCATATATTATTTTGTTATTTACCATGCATGTTAGTATAGTACAGAGGAAAACAACATGCAGGTCACACAGAGCCCTTGCCTTCCCACATTTGCCATCTCCAAGGCCCTTAGGGTGGTGCAGCTGGAGATTGATGGAGGAAGGCCCCAGCGTCACAAACATTGATCCAGAAATTAATGATATTTTTGCCCAGCATATTGTGTGAACCCAGATTATATGTTGATCTGTTAATAATAATTAGTAATAATAACCCTGCAATAATGCCTTTAACACCATCAAACCAGAACATCTGCCTATCCTAGGTCCTTGGGAAGGACATGATAGGTGGATAATAATGCCAAATCCAGTCTAAATATCTGGTTGACTGTACAACCAATCATAATAATACAGTAGTAGTTATATTTTACATCTCCTTCAAGAGTTCAAGATGGTGTACATAGCATTCTTTCCTCATTTTCCACACAACAACCATCTTATAAGGTAATTGGACTAAGAGTAATTGGCCCAAAATCTTCTAGTGAGCTTCTGTGCCTGAGGGTGAAAGCGTTCTCCCTGGTCCTGGTGCCAGAAAATCAAATTAATTCATAAGTCTTCATTTAGTTAACAATAGTCTCAGTAGTGAAACAAAATCAATGAAATATTTTAAGCTTTGAACAAATTCTGTTCCATGAAGTCAAAGTAAATATAGTCCACACATTTGCAAACTTAAAAGGTTCGGAAGTAATGTTGTAGCAATCTTTTATTAATAGCAGTAACAACAGCACTTAGACTCATATACTGCTCCATAGTGCTTTACCCCACAGCACCCTCTGAGCAGTTTACAATGTCAACATGTTGCACCCAACAATCTGGGTGTGCATTTTACCGACCTCGGAAGTATGGAAGGCTGAGTCAACTTTGAACAGAATCAAACTCCTGCAGTATTGCATTCTAACCACTGCACCACAGCTCTTATGACTATCTCATACAATGAATTAAATTGAGTACTCATCCTTTTATTTTACTTATTATTTTATAGCCAAATTGGCATCAGTCAATCAAAAGAAAGAAGTGTTGATGAACTATAGAGCACCTAGATTTTCCAGAAAAAGAAAAACACAGCATTTTATTACATTTAAATGCAGCTTATGTGCCACTCAATCTCCCACAAGGTTTTAAATAATTTAATATAATTGGGTATAAATGCTATACATGAAAGTACATGTATTTGTCTACGAAGGACAAAAATACAATGAAACAAGAAGGTGGAAATGTGGAATAAATTATTTTAGAAAAACATGACTGAGTAGCTGGTTAGAGTCTGAACTGGGAGAATTCTATATTCTCCAAAATTCTTAATATTTTACTTTTTTCATTAACTAGAAAAATATTGTATCCTCTCAACAGGACCAGAAAATTATTAAGGCAAATATCATTTTGGTGTCGTCCTACATCTGGCAAAAGGCGGTACCGACAGCATCATGCTTCCAAAATGAATGAGAAAAAACTAGCTGAAGATACCGTAATGTCTATTAATCAACATTATCCCAGGGCCCTAGTATGGGTGAGCTTGTCCCTACTCAGAAAAGGAAATCCTGAATTACACACAATGATTTGCATTCCAGAAAAGGATGACTTGCTTCAGCTCAACAATGACCAGCATTTTTGTGGCCCTCAGGAACCTAAGCACAAGGACCAATTTAAAAACAAGCTGTGGAAACGGAAGGGAAGAACAAAGAAAGCGAAGAATGGGAAGGTAATAGAAAAGGGTGCCTTGAAACAGGAAGACCTAGTTTTAGGGTTATGGCCTCGCCCTCTACCAGATGTTGTATCTCACTGTTCCAGAGTTCTCTTAGGGTTTGTCACTCAAGGGGACTTTTCATTAGCCTCTGGCTGTGGTGCAGCTCTTGGCTTTGTAAGTCTGACAGGTTTGCTGCAAATGTTGATTGATCAGCCGGCAGACAAGAAGGGGCTTGTACTGTTGAGAAATCCAGCTTCGTTACAGTACAGATTTGCTAGGCTTAGTGTTGAAGTTTAATTTGCCTTGAACTTCAATATAACATTTAAGGGTACTAGAGACAATGTGCAGTAAACACACAGAGTTTCCCTCATTTAGAATCGAGCCTTCCAAAAACGAATGCCACCTTTGTTTATATGTAACACAAAACAGGCTTTAAAAACCTGTGTCCAGGGTTGATTCAAGTACCCATTTCCATTATTCAGGGGGAATATAAATTTTCTGAAAATGTATACATGCGTTTGAAAGTTGCTTTAAAAGCAACTGGCATTCACTCTGTTTAAACAAGGGGTTCCTCCCCATTGCCTGAAATTGCTAGCTTTGACACTTTAGATAATATCCTTTTGAATATATTGCTAGAGCTGGCAGAGGATTATGGACTCCATGTAAGAGAGTTCTACCCGAAAATAGCACGATGGTGTAATATTACTTTCCATGCTTTGAATCTGACACGACATTGAATGAAACCAAAATTAATAAAGCTATGGACTGCTAACTGCATGAAGGATTGGGCTACCCATTTTAGCCTTGGCTGTTCTGAGCAAATTATACTTATGTAGTTATCGTATACTTTGGAGAAGTCTTCACGTTTGAGAGAAGGTAATTTGGCTTATCTCTCAAACTTGTGCCGTTTTTTCATGATTGGAAGGTGGAATTGCATTACTTTGTCTCAAAGGCGTACTGTTGTGATGGTAATGAGAAGTTCCATTTACCACTCAGCATATTAGAATGTTTTAAAGGCAATAAACATTCTTAAAACAGAAGATTAGTGTTTGTGCTTGTGTCTATGTGAGTTGAATTTGAATTCTCATGTGAAGATAAATTGTGAAGTTTTCTTCTTCCCTCCCAGGATGGCTCTGTTACTTGGTACAGAAACAGTTGAATTCCTTATGTGATTTCAGATTGTTGAATTCAGATCTTAAATAATATTTGAGTTTTTGTTTAAGATGTAGTAGAAGTACTAATAACATGCACTTGTGTCTGAAGATTTGAATCAAACGATAATGGAAGTAGTGGCATTGTCACTTTTTAACTGCCAAAAAGAATGAAAGGAACCCTTCTATGATATTGGGAATTTAAGTCTTACTTGAATCATAAGCTTTATTTTATATTAAGATGGATAACAACACATATGCATGGACTCTTGGTTTTAAATATTTACATTCATTTTGATGGATTTAACTTTTTTCCCCTTGATCTTCCTTTGATGAAAGAGCCACTTTTTCAAACAACGTTCAGCTATTTTTTAGTATAATTCTGTAAGGACATGTATTTTTCATTGACAACACAAATGTATGTTAAGACAGTACATGAAACAGATGTATCTTGTTCTCTATTTTAAGATTCTGTTCAATTTTTATTGTATAAATTGCAGAATTTTTGTTTAAATAGCTAGTATCTTTTGTAAAAAGTTCAAATTATTATTATTTAAATACAAGATAAGTAAGCTTCCAAGCTTTGAGCTTGAAAAAAACAGATTTACTTATGTTTTCTCCAAGAGTTTGTAGTGATTTATATGGCCCTTGCCTTTTTTCTGTGTAGCAATAATTTGTTACAAGAGGAAAGATTGGATGGATTCCAGTATTCTGCTAAGCCATAACAGCTTTGCTTGGTTTTGACTTCTGTGCTCTATAAATTGTGGTTTATTGCTAATTTTAGTGTGTGAACCTAGTCAGTTGTGCATTGATCAGTGAACCATGGTTTAAAAAACATAATGTGTCCAATGTGTGAACCATTGAGTGATGGACTGTTGGTTTAATGACAAAAAGTAGCTGAATTGCATTGTGAACATTTTGCCCAGACTTGAAGTTGGTCCCTCAAAATGTATTGGATTTCAATTTCTCCAATTTTCAGGCTATTTCAGAATTAGGCTAATTTAAATCCCTCACATCCCAAGAAAATCAACTTGGGGAAGGCTGCTGTAGCCATGCCTATATTCCATAAGCTGAATCAGAGTTTTTACTATTTGAGCTAAAGGTATTGTTTCTTCATATTTTACTTGCAATTTTAAAAGATGTGCAGATATTTTAAATCACTTGTATAATTTAAAACTGTGCTATAGATAGACTTTAAATGTAGGCCAAATCTTATAATCAAATAAATGCATTCTAGGAAGAAATTACTAAGTCTTTCCCAGAGTCTTGTCTTTGCAATTTTCGATAAGCTTTTTAGTACAGTTATTATCTACTAATTAGCTGCTTTGTTTTGAAGAAAAATGTATTTTTGTAAGTAACCAACTTTTCTATTTGATTCATAGAAGGATATTTCTCCTTGTGATAAACCTGTAACAATTCTATAGACAACAATATAAATGAGAACGATAATTATACTAATTTAACATGCTTTGCATTAACAATATCATAGATAGTTGCAAGGTGATTGTTGGTAAAAACTAAAACCTTTTTTTCCTTTTTACAAAGGTGGCAAGAAGTGCACTTTCATGCATGTATAGTTAATTTTTCCAATGCTGAAACAGGCCACGAGATGTCCCCATAGGAAAAACAATGCCCTACTACAGTATTTTGCCTCTCATAAGTTTGTAGGCAAATGCATCAAAAAGATGTATGCAAATACATCTTTTTAAAATACTTTAAAAGTGTGCTTTTTATGGTAACAATATTGCATTCAATTCATATTCCATATTTCATTTTACTCATTAATGGTTCTTTCCTTCCTTCTTTCAACTTAGGAGCCTTTTTTTCACTTATTGGCATGTACTGAGATAATACACTGAGATAATAAATCAAGAGCAAGCAGTCAGTTATTAGATTTTTCAGTATACTACCTTAAAGAGGGATTAAAATAATTTTCTAAGGCCTACTGCTAAGTTTTTCCCTTTTCCCTTAGCCAATTATCAGTGCAGGAATGGATGACTTCAAGTAAAGGAAACAGTGAAGGCGATGTAGACTTAGGGTTGTTTTCCCCGTTTCTCATATCTTTCCTATTTGTTGCATTTATTCCGTTAGCTTACTTTCCCCAAAACTGTTCTTTTTCAGGTATGTTATAATTTATATCATCTCAAGCGAGCTTCCAGCCTGCTTTATACAGTACTTTTTCCTAATTGAAAAGTCTGGTTGAAGATATACGGAAACAAGTTAATTCATGTAAACTTTTTTCCCCCAAATGTTCTCTGCATTTTTATTGCAATTTAGTGCTGACTCACATTTTTGCAACCCAGATATGGTAGTCCTTTCTCTTTGATTCAAAAAGTTGATTCCAAAATGGATAAATATAAATATACGAGTAATGATTTAAATCAGTAATAAATCAGTAATGGTTTATAGATTTAGGCCAAGGAAGCCTAAATCTATACATATAGGGGGAGTTTTTTCCCCCTCCCTTGTGAATCTTAATTGTAAAGTCTCTAGTAGTTCACATTAAGGATCCCCATTCTTTCAGACCACATAGTAAGATGATATGAATGTTTGTAGGTAAACTGTTGAGATTTCTTTAAAAAGGCATCTTTTTCTGGGCCTGAGCATTAGCTCTGATCCCAGAAAAGTATATGTTTGAAGCAAAGATAAATGTATTTAAATTTCTTTAACTTTATTTTCCAAATGTTCTTTGGAAGGTGTTCAGAAGTTTATTTTCTTTCTCCATAAAGTGTATGCAATAATATAATTACAAACGCTGTAAAGTTTCCTAACAACCATTAAGTGCACATCATTATTTTTTTAAAAAAATATTCAAAATCTTGTTTTATCCGTCTTATAAAAAGTAAATCCTTGAAGGATGTATTCAAAACCATAGTAGAAAAATAGGATTTTTAAAACATAATAACTGGTAACATTACTGGAACATTATCAGATATATGTGTGCATTCAATTAAAGATCAAAATACTAAAAAAAATCCAGCTAGGAAGAAGTCTAATTTGGAGCTGGGGAAAAAATTTCTTCGTGGTGAAGGATTTAAAAGTCTCATATCTCACTAAACATTTAACATGTAAGTTTATATGTGATTTCCATTTAAGGAAATTCAGCTGGAAAATATTTTGTTATTATACAAGATCATCACTTGATTAAAATCTTCAAGTAAAATGAAGACAAACATTTGAAATACCTGTGTTGAAACATCTGGATGTTCCGTTAAGCAACAGTAATTCAAACATATGTATGATTATTAGAACATTCAATAATCAATAGTAAAAGATGCCCTTTATTGTTTTCCTATAAATTTTAAGTCTTGTTAATCAAAATTACTATATCCCTGGCAGAGTTTGATTTTCAACTAATATATAGGTTACAGCTGAAAGCCAAAATTGTTTTTCCTGTGCAGAAGCATATGAATTTCTTAAAAATAAAAATAATCCAAGATTTTCATGTTTTAATTTGCCAGTAAATATCTGAACCTTTAAAAGAAAACTTGAAAAACAAATCAACAATCTGTAGTAGTCTTTAAAAAAAACTAAATAAACAGAACAAACAAACAAAGCTACTACTCCTAGAACAGCTGGATGAAATAAACTGAAAATAGAACTGAAGAAGCTTCTTGGATGAGAAGAGAAACATTTTCAAAAAACAAGAAGAAAAGTTCAGTTGCCTTTTGGAAAAAGCACGTTTGGAACATTCCAACATATTTGTGCCAGATTAGAAGAAACTATCCTGGATTAGCTTCCAGTCCCAATAAAGTGTTAAGATTTCTTTTTTGTCTTTTATCATTGGCACAGCTGATGGCTAAGACTTCAAAGAACTATTTTTAAAAACTGGCACCTCTTTTGCACTGGTTCCTTTAAAGTGAGGCATACTACAAGATGCCACAATGGACTTTAAGGCCAGAATATGATTGCAATGCACAGTTTAGACATGAACTGTGATCCTGCATACATTGACTTTGAACTCAGCTTAATCAGATCAGTTTATCTGATTTGAATTTGTGCTTTCTTTATTTTGAAGTAGTTTTTTTTTTTTCTGGAGATGTGCTAAGATCAGGACCTGTGTTAGTATTTTCAAACATATTGTGACTTTCTAAAGACGTGACTGCCTTCTGTACTATTGCAGATTGTGGCATTCTAGTCGGCTGCTAGATTAAAGAGTTAACAAAAGCTATAACTTCTTTCTGCAAGCCATTTTGTCAGCATATTAATTGTATCCAGGCTTTCTAAATACTTTCAGAGTGCAATAGCTCTTGTAAGTCAGTTGGCAAATATATCAAGGGTCTCAAAATTGTATCTCAAAAAATGTATCAAATTAGCTAAGAACTATAACCAGATCTTTCCAAAAGAAAGCAGATGAAAAAAAGGCATGGGAACATTGAGGAAAGCCCAGGGAAGCAGTTCAACATATTCTGCAATCAGATTTTTTAAATCTACTTTTAATCCTACAGGAAGTATGCTGATTGTAGCTATAAGCAACCTTTTAAACCCATTTGTTGGCCTGTTATCCAGGGGGACTTGACTACTAATGTCAAATGCATGTGGAATCTGATTAGCTGAGTTGTCTTTATGAAATCTATTTGTTTGAGGTAATTTTGTACATTAATGGGAACAAGGGACTGGAAGTGCATCCATCCATTGCTTTCCATCCATGGGTTGCCATCTTCTGATGTACCAGAAGGACAGACATAAATAGTTAATGACTCTGATTTAACTCATTAGAGAGGATCTCAAGGGATCAGGTTCATGGACTAAATCATATCTCTTTCTCAATTCCCATATTTCTTTACCGTTCTTGCAGATTAAAAGGAAAGTACCACTGTGAGGTTGGTAGTCTATATTCCAATAAAATAGTAAGCAATGGGTTAATAGTGTTGAGAGTAATGAAGCACTAGGTTAGTGATAGCATTGAGAGTAACGCATGAACTCAGGTAAAGAATAATTATGACCAAAGAGAATAAGGAAATTGAGGATTAGATTGAAGCAGTACATAAAGGTAACCATGTATGTAACATGATTTAAACAATGATTTTATATTTCCCCATCTGTCCATTGTTATCTAAGAAGGAATACCATCCCCAAAATGTCTTCACACAGGCAAAGCTTTGTTGAGAGACAATTATTAGGATTCTTACATACCAACTTTTCCAGTTCAGTGCGCGACAACCACCTCTACTCCAGCAGCTGAATTCTTATTCTTTCTCTTCCTCCTGCCTCCCCCTTAATAATCTTGCATCTGGTCCATTTTTTCCCTTGCATTTTTTCTTCTGTTTGCACACCATATCTAATCTTGGGTTTGGCAATCATAATAATATGCATTTTCCCCTCTTCCAACAAGCTGCAAAATAGCCTTAGACGGAAATAGGCTACATATATTTGGCTACTTACAACGGGCAATATGAACAAAACAACTTGTTCTAGCTCTAACCTTGAAGGGAAGAAGAAGTAAATTAAGAATATGAAAATAGAGTCATTGGCCAACTTTCCTTTCATACAAGACTTAAGATATTTTGGAACTGAAGGAGATTATCAGGCATAAAAGACCAAGTCCACACTGAAGGTTCAATTAAACTGATTTAATTGCATGGGAATCTTCTCAACTAATGGTTGGTACCTGCTTAGAGTTAGATAATGATCAAAGCACTCAAGGCGGAATAGACTTAGTTGTCTTGTGGCTGTTCCTCCTTCTAGGCCAATCCCCTTTCACTCTGCTTCCATGTTCTGCCACTCCTTCTACAGAGATGTTCCAGTATTCTATGTCTTGAGATTAGAAATTCTGAAAACTCAGTAATACCTCTGTAGGTCCATTTTGCAGGAAAAGTGTGCAAGAAAGCACAATATGGACTTTCTCCTCTTTGTTCAGGTGGCCAGCAAATTAGCAGGAATAAACAGGAATAAATCTACAAACTGGAGAGCCACTTTGGCCTTGTGATTAATGCACCAGCCTAGAAGCCAGGAGACTGTGAGTTCAATGAAAACCAGGTGGGTGTCCTTGGGCCAGTCACTCTCTCTCAGCCCAACTCATCTCACAGGATTGTTGTGGGGAAAATAGGAGGAAGAAGGAGTATTACAGGTGAAACTCGAAAAATTAGAATCTCATGCAAAAGTTCATTTATTTCAGGAATGCAACTTAAAAGGTGAACCTAATACATGAGATAGACTCATTACATGCAAAGCAAGATAGTTCAAGCCGTGATGTGTCATAATTGAGATGATTATGGCTTACAGCTCATGAAAACCCCAAATCCAGATCAGTTACTAATGTGAGAAACAAGGATATAGCTTATTGATCTAATAGATTCAATAAATCCTAAGGATGATAGCAGGCCCCAGAAGAAAGAGACATGAACCAAAGTTTTCAGCTAGGATGGTTTCAAAATATACCAGAACTATTTGTAATCCTGCTGAGCCGTTGCTAACTGTGAAAACATATTTTTGCAACGTATGTCCTTGGATGGATAAGTTTAAAACAGGAAGAATGAAACTGTTGGAAATGAGGAACTGAAAGTAAGTTACACAGGTGTTTAAGGAAAGTGACAGTTAGTGAAGTTGCGAAGTATGCGGTTAGAAGAAAAGTATAAAGGATAGGGTTGGAGATCAGCTCAGGGCCCTTTGATTTATGGCAATCCTTGCAGGACCTGCTGTATGTCATTGGACCCCATTGCAATGGCTTATTAATGTAAGTGTATTACTGCTATTATATCTTTTATATCTATTCATTTCTTATGTTCCAAATTATTAGAAACAATAAACCTCTGATCTTAAAGTAAGAATTTTTGTTTGTGCTGCTGTCTGTTTCCTATTGATATTTTTTTTTATGACACAAATGAGCACTCCTAGAAAAATAACAAAAAATATCAGGTCAATGGTCAAAAGTGACTGAATGATAAAACCATAAAAAGGGTACAGGTAATCCTCAATTTACAGACACAATTCCATTGACAATCAAGGCAGGCAGCTGATAAATGAGTTGCACCCACCCCTGCCATTTTTGCCTTGGTAGTTAAGCAAATCAGTGCACTCGTTAAGTGAATCCTATGATTGTTAAGCGAACCTGGCTCCCCGCTCCCCAATGACTGTGCTTGTTGGGCTCCATTGTGGTCATAAGTCGAAGACTACCTGTATCTGTGTGACACCTTTGTTTCATGAACTACCTTGGCTACCGGTATACTTCCAGGTGTAATTGAAGGTATTGGTCACAGGAGACATCAGGCGGGGTTATTTGAGGTACATCTATCTTTCATAATCTCGGCCAGGCTGGCAGCAATAGTGCGATGTATTGGGGCTCAGAAGCACGCCTCATCTGTTGCAATGCCTGCCCTCTGGAATGAGATTCCCCCACTAAAATCTATGTGGCTCCCATCCCGCTGGCATTCTGTAGAGCCCTAAGGACCTGGGTTTTCTCCAAGGCCTTTGATTATGTTGGATGGAGACCCTTGTTGGATGTGTTTTTGTTTCTGTGTGGAGTGACCAGATCTCATCTTGTTTTGTTTTGAACTGTATTTTCGTTCCTTACATTATGAGTATCCAGAGTTGGACGGTACCTGAATTTAAATAAAGGAACAAATAGCCATGGTTGAATCTTGGCACCAGTTTAGAGATCTACATACTAGGAAACTTGCTAATATAGATGGTTTATCTACATCTGCTGGGAAATATGCAAAGTACTTCTTTATTATTGCATAAGCCTCAAAAACATGTAGATTTTAAATTCCCTGAAGGCCAGGAATGGTTTACTTTGAAAGGATAGATTTGATATAAGCCTTCTATTAGGAAAACAGGCTTTTTTAAAATTTAAAAGTGGAATTTTAATTGTGTGCTATATTTTATCTTGTAAAAATATCTCCATTTGGTTCTCTTTTTTTATTAACACAAATGCATCAATACTGCCTCTGGCTACATTGCTGAATAATATTGTAGATGAAGCAAACAGACAAACAGAACACACCAGAGCCATTTTTATTGCTAGAAGCAGCCAGGAAAAAGCCACACTCAGGCACTTCCATCATAAATTTTAAAGCAAAAGCATTAAAATACTTACTTGTCCCAGTTGTGCCTTAGAACTCTGGAGAAGGGCAACGTTAGCATATGTAGATAGGCCTGTCTTGAAAATGAGGCAGTGAAATACAGCAAAAGGTTTTTATTACCAACAAAGGTGTTCTACAACTGCTTTCCCTTCAGGTTTCTAAAGCTAATGGAGAGTCCAGTACATGTTATAGATTCTTCATCTGGGACTTTTCCTAGGGCGTAAGGAGCACATCACCTCAAAAGGACTATATATTATGGTTTCAAAGAATAAAAGGTGCCTCAACCTGTTCTCCAGAAAGTATGTACATCATAACAACAATAAAAGAACAAAAGACATATGAACAACATTATATTAACAGCAGTAATTGGGAGGGATCTAGGTGTTCTCGTAGATCACCACTTAAGTATGAGCCAGCATTGTGCTGCAGCTGCCAAAAAGGCCAATGCAGTTTTAGGCTGCATAAACAGAGGAACAGCATCAAGATCATGAAAAATGGTAGTACCACTCTATACTGCACTTGTAAAGCCACACTCGAATACCCTGTCCAATTCTGTTAACCACAATACAGAAAAGCCTTTGAGACTCTAGACCAAGGGTCTTCAAACTTGGTAAGTTTAAGACTTGTGGACTTCAACTCCCAGAATTTCTGAGCTAACATGACTGGAGGAGGAATTTTGGCAGTTGAAGTCCACAAGTCTTAAAGCTGTCAAGTTTGAAGACCCCTGCTCTAGAAAGAATTTAAGGAACAGCAACAAAGATTATTAGGGGATTGGAGGCTAAACCGTATGAGGAATGATTGCAGGAACTGGGAATGACTAAGTCTAACAAAGAGGAATTCAAAAATATGTCCCTCTAGATAGCAGTCTTTCAATATTTGAGGGGCCATTACAGAGAAGGGGTGTTTCAATCTGTTCTCCAAAGCACCTGAGGGCAAGTTAAGAAGTAAGAGATGGAAGCTTAACAAAGAGAAGATTGTAGATTTTCCTAGAATTAAGGAGACATTTCTTTTCAGTGAGAACAGTTAACCATGGGAACAGCTTACCTCCAAAGTTGTAGATGCCCCATCACTGGAATATTTTTACGAGGAGATTGGACAGCCATTTGTCTGGAATGGCATAGATCTGCTTGAACTGGGGTTGGACTAGAACAGTGGTCGCCAACCAGTGGGACGGGCCACAAGAAAATGTTGGTGGTCTGCAGAGAAATGTCACCCCCCAAAGCATCCCCCCAAAGCAATTAATCCGGGCTGCGTGGGAACACAAGGCTACATCGCCCACATGGCCTGTGGAAACACAAGGCTTGTGTCGCTTGCATTGCGAACAACATGAGGTAGTGAAGGGAGGGGAGAAGGGCGGAGGGGGGAAACTTGCCCCACTGGCCCCACATGCCTCACCTGGCCACCGGGCTGCTTCTTTCTTCTGCTTTTGGCTGCATGCAAGGAAAGCAGCAAAAGTCTTTCTTTCTCTCCCCCAAACTCTGCCAGAAGTGAGTCTTTGGGACCCTGCAAGGCATCTCCTCCAAGAGGCTGAGCTGGCGCGACAAGTCTCACAAAGACTCATTTCTGGTGAAGTTTGGGGGAGAGAAAGAAACTGCTGCTTCTGCTTTCCTTGCATGAAGCCAAAAGTCTCTCCCTCCCTCCCTCCCCCCCTCTCTCTCCCACAAGAATGGAACTGGAGTTGGTATCCTGCAATCCCAAATAAAGTATGATCTATCAGTAGGAAAACGGGGTGGGGAATTTTCCTGCAGACTTTTTTGGGGATTTTCCCAGGATGTCTGGTCCGCGGGATTTAAAATTATGAGTTTGGTGGTCCCTGAGGTCCAAAAGGTTGGCAACCCCTGGACTAGAAGACTTCTAAGGTCCCTTCCAACTCTGTAACTTCTGAAATACTATGATGCATAGAGTAGCATCAAGAAAGAACTGTGCATGTTACTAGTTGCTTGTGTTTGGACATGCTGGTGTTATTACAGCCTTATTAATCTGGGCCAAGCCCAAGTACACCCCTTTCAAGGCAATTATTTTCTTGTATTTCCTCATCTCCTTTTAATCAATAGCATTTAAAACAGATGGATAATAGTTAACCTCTCCTTTTCCAGAGAACATTGGGAAGGGTGGAGATCCCTTGACGTGGAAGCCACTGTGTTCCAAGGCCTGGAGATCAATGGGGAGATCTGTTTTCCCTTCCCACTACTGTATTGCAAATAAGTATTCTTATACTTGTCTCAGTGATGTACCACAGAAGCCGGAGACATGCTGGGGATAGTGAAGGCTCCCAGTACATTCAATTTGACTTCAAGCACCTTCAGAATATCAATAGAGGAGAACAGTAACTCCAGATGTTATGGTTGCTGCTATGAAATCTTTGGTGATGGATCTCCCGTTCCAACCAAAAAAATGTGAAGCATGTAATATTGTCTCAAATGTCCTTCCAGAACTAATAAGCAAAAGCAGATTTTAGGTCCTGGTCTCTTCAGTGAGGGAGGGAAAAATAAGGACCTCTTTAAAGGCTGCTGGCTGGATAATCAGTGGCAGCCTTGAATTCTCTTACCTTAGCATTGCGAACCAGCTCTGCTAGCCACCTATTATAGCTGGAGGGTTTTTTCCCCAAAAAAGAAGGCCCTCTTAAACACCCAGAGAAGGGAATAAAATCTTGTTTCACTTTGCGCTTTTAGTTATTGGTTCTGCCCCAGTCCCCCTTTTCAAGAAGTGAAGGGAATACACAGTGAGTTGCTATGCAGATCAGCTTACTCCTTTCGAGACAATGCTATGTTTCACATTTGAGTTCTGCTTTGACTCCGTTTCATGAGTTTTCCTTTGTTGTAATTAAACTCGGCATCTACATTTGACACTCCCCTATCAGGCTTTTGAGGACCAGAATGCCTGCTCAAGCTTTTGGTGGCAGAGAATAACAATGTGGCTCCCATTATTTAGCCTTGCATAGAGTTTTTGAAAACTGAGTAGATTATCCCCTACTGATCTTTTTTTTTTTATTCTATTTTTCCCCTCTGGAAATATATTTTACAGAGAGCTGGGAATACTAGTTAAACCTATGTAATAGAGAAGAAGATAATTCACTTTGTGAATGCCCAAGAAATTAGAGGTGTTTTTTTTTTTCAGAAGCCTTTATGTATATTTTTGAGCAGCTGTGATTTTAAAGATATTAAATAGGTTATCTTGGCTACTGCTTGGGATGAAATATCAAGACCAGGATCTGTGCAGATATTGTTGGTACATGAGTGTAACCAGAAATTTTGCCTGAATCAAAGCATTTATTCATTTGTAATACACAAATGGTCAATGGACTAGATTGATTTTGAAACCATGTGGCTTCCAACAGTGCTCTCTAGATCAGGAGTCTTCAAACTTGACAGCTTTAAAACTTGTGGACTTCAACTCCCAGAACGCCTCCTCCAGTCATGTTAGCTCGGGAATTCTGGGAGTTGAAGTCCACAAGTCTTAAACTTGCCAAGTTTGAAGACCCTTGCTCTAGATTGTTGTAAATCAGCTTTTGAAATGGTCAAAAACAGCATCAGTAAACCATCTCTGGCATATTGATTTATCTGTAATTATTATGTTAACAGTCAAGCAAATTAACCATGATACTAGGTTGGGTATAAAAATCCAACCTGTTTGCTTTATGTGATATAATAATTGCTTTTCTTAATTGCATTTATATACTAATTAAAGTTATTCTACTGCTGATTAGCAAGGTTTCTAGTGATTTTCAGCTTTAAAATAGTGCAATATTTTCATAGAATTGGCATTAAAATATTTGTTGTACTAAAATGGCTCCAAAAAGCATTTTAATAAAATTGCCCTGTTTGCACAAAGAACTGCAAGGGAAAGGAAGTAAAATATTGATGTCCGTAACTGTGAATCTCTGATGTTTTTCTTCTGCTATTTCTATCTTTTCTTTCCAGCAAAGTATCTTTTGATTGGTAGAATTAGAAGTGCCAGTCTGAAATTTGTAACAATATTTGATCTGTGTAAATGGAGTTTCTTGTGTGGATCAAAATCGGAATCTGTGCACCAAAACAAAAATACCTGTGTCCTAATTCACCTTCTTCTAAACTGATGGTTGGTTCTTCTTAGTTTTATTCTCATTCAGAGCAGGAGGCACCAACCTGTTCTTTCTTAATCTTGAGAACAGAACTAGCTTGCAACAAGAATTGTCTGATTCTCAATAACTAAGTTTGTAAATACAGCAATTATATTAAGTGTGATCCCCCTTGGTGTTCTCTGAGCTTGGTTGTTTGCTGGTAGATGTTTCATTACCAAACTAGGTAAAATCATATCTAGTTTGATAGCGTTATCTGGTTGGGTAATGAAATATCTGCAAGCAAACAATTAAGCTCACCAAGACTTCCATAGTTCAATTCTTCTATTAGAATTATCTGAAGATATGAGATACATAATAAAATATATGACAACTGCATATTATTCCATGGTTCTGTGGGCATAACTATCGGTTCTGTGGGCATGGCTTGGTGGGTGTGGCATGGTGGGCGTGGCAGGGGAAGGATACTGCAAAATCTCCATTCCCTCCCCACCCCACTAACCTGCTTTCCAACTCCGTTCTCCTGTGCAAGGCAACAGAAGAAGACCCAGCTGATCAACTGGGACTCGGGAGGGAGAGAATAGATGGGGGTGGGGCCAGTCAGAGGTGGTATTTGCCGGTTCTCTGAACTACTCAAAATTTCCGCTACTGGTTTTTCAGAACTGGTCAGAACCTGCCAAATACCACCTCTGATTATAATGTCATTGATATGCAGTATATGTAGAGTTTACATGAACATAGTATATTTGTAATATTTATATTAAGGAAATTAACTTTGGTAAAGTGGCATAGGGAATATATTCCATAATAAATACAAATTATTTCAGAACCAGGTAATATGGTTAACATTTCTATTTATGATACTCTTAGCATATTAGCAGACTTCAGAAGGATGTTATTTTGGAATAAATTATAGAGAGCATTTTGGAAGTGTAAAACTGTCACTTTTTCAAAACTGCTACCATGGCCAATCACAAATTTACTATTACCAGAGTTCAGCATCAAAATTCCAACTGACCACGTGATGGCAATAAGGAGTTTTCTGCATTGTTCTGTTGCTCTCTGTGAGTCTTACTGCTTTTTGCAGCCAAGATCTGAAAATCCTGCTGTCTTTCAGAAGGCCAGCAGGGGACTCTGCTCCTCAGCCCATCCTGCTGGCCTTCTAAGAGATTCTTTATCAGCTCAGCTTACCTCAGGCACCAGGTTGCCAGCACCCACCATTTTTACTTCTCCAGGAGTGTCTCTGGAGTGTAAACTAAGCTTAATGGGACACCTGAAAATCAGTGGCTGATGTTTTGCTTTACAAGATTGTGTCAATAGATGGAAACTAATCAAGAGAGAAGCCACCTAGAACTAAGGAGAAGTTTCTAACAGTCAGGACAATTAACCAGTGGAATGGCTTGCCTTCAGAAGTTGTGAGGGGAGGCTTTTAAGAAGAAACTGGACAGGCATTTGTCTGAAGTGGTATGGGCAGGGGTGTCAAACTCGTGTTGTATCGTGACTTTCCCCCTCTTTGCTAAACCAGGCGTGGGCATGGCCAGCGCATGACGCTGCGAGTTTGTTAGCCCTTGTATAGGGTCTCCTGCTCAAGCAGGAGGTTGAATTAGAAGACCTCCAAGGTCCCTTATTATTCTATTTTCTCCTGTTTATTGCTTTATTTGCCATTTCAATAGCCTAAGGAATTCAATCAAGTGGAGCTAGTGAGTATTGTAAGAGTACACTGGTATAATGGGTACTATATTAGTCTGCCCAGTAGTATTTATTTATTTATTTGATTTGTCAATCGCTTACAAGATACAGGTATAAGAATAAACATAGTTTTGAATACATGAGATAGATACTTACAAGAAAAATAAAAAGATAAAGCACTCATTCCATTCCAATTCAATTCTATCATTAATATTCATTAAAATCTTAACATCTTTAACATTTCTTTTCAATTAAATATCATACTTCCTTGGGAACACTTATAAATTTTCCATAATTAATTCTTTTTCCCCCCCATATTTCTCTTCGCTTATTTTATAAATCATTAATAATAATTAAAATGTTCCCATCCTTTCCTAATTTAATTCTCTCATTCACTTTATTTCATTTATTTATTAACAAACATTCCACTAGATTACGATAAATATTTTATCCATCATTTTAATCATATTTTCTAAAATTATTTCTATTTGTAACATAACAATACTATCTTATGTACCTTTGCAGAATCCCCTTTACAATTAAGTTTTCACCCATTATCTCTAAATAGGCTTATACTTTCAATTCTTATACCTTTTCCCTGTTTCTCTATATCTTGTTTCTGTCCTTTATAACTTCTTTTCCTTTCCTTCTTCCCCTTCCCCTTTTTACCCCCTTGTCTCTCTACTTCTAATTCTCTCTTCTGTAATCCCCTCTTCTGTTTCTTTCTAATATAATACTTATTTTTCAAACTATTCTTCTTTCTTTTGGTTGTTTTTTCAAATCTTAAATTTTTCATTCTCTTTCCCCCTTTTCCTTTTTCCCCCCACATAAAATTACTTGATCATTAAAGATGGCTTCTTCTTTGTCCCAATCTTCTTGTTCTGCAAGTGTTTCTTGTTGTTTCTCATAGTTCCAGATTTCCATTTCTAAGAGTTGAAATGTGATGCCAAAAGAACCTCTCCCTTCTTGTGCATCTTCTTTGTACTTTTTAAGTTCCATTTTCAGTTCTTCTAAAAGTGGTGCCATTTTAAACACTTTTAAACAACCACCCGATTGATTTTAGTCATTTAAATGCAATAACCAAAAATCCAAAAATCACCAAGTCATCCAAATAGTCCAAGGCTGTTTCTTCTTGCTTCTTTTTTCCACTTTCTCTTCCTGGGGTTCTATTATATTGTTGCCAAGTTTCAGTTAAAATGTATCTTTTAGGAATCTTGTTGAGGTTTCACTGTAAATTCCTTTTAGTTCCAGGCAGTCTCCTCCATTTTTCCAGATCGTGCCCTTTTATTCTTTTTCTCTCCTTTCCTGCTTTTAAAAGCTTTTAAGTATCAAGAAATCTTTATTATCCCTTTGATATTTTATTTTCAGCTTAAATGCCTATTGATGTCAAAGTAGATTTTTTTTCAATTTCTTGCTTAAGTCTCTTAGCTGTCAGTATAGGGAAGGGAAGAAAAAAACAACCAAATCCTTTCCCTTCCCTCTCTCCTTCGCTGCTTCAAAATCTTCTTTGGGAACAATGTTATTTTTTTAATAGTTTAAATTCCAGGGTACCTTACGTTGTTGCTTTTGCAGTTTAACCCGGTCAACCAAAACTTTCTCTTCTTATCTTCCTCCTGCACATTCTTTTCCGGTCGAGTTCTTCTTTGTGGTGACCATTTCTGACCACCGCTGCAACCGCTTTTGGGAAAGGGAATAATGGTCAGCTGAGGAGGAGAGATGTGGCTCTCCTCAACCCTGCTGGCAGTCTCCCCCCCTCTTCACCACCTCTACGGGGTGGCTTAGCCCCGAAACCAGCTGGCTCAGGGCGCTCTGGCGGCAAACATAGATCAAAACCGCGCACGATCGCGGTTTTGGTCTGTCAGCGAAGGAACTCAAACTGGAAGTGCTTTATTTACATATATATATAATCCTTTTTTAAGAATATAGTGTGTATTTTAAGAATGTACCAAGCAGAATTTGATTGGAAGTTATGTATTATATTGGATGTTATAATCTTAAAGGTATACATTGAAGCTTAAATAAGAGTTGAATGGATAAAATTAAAAGTTATAAAGGTGTCATACTCCAATTAGTAACTACAGGGGAAAATTTGTCTAATGAGAAAAGATAATATGAAATTGAAACAGGACAGACAAAAGTATAAATATAATTATTTGAATTGAGATGAGACAATCAAAATAAAGTTGAGAAAATTAAAAGAGGGGAAAAACTATGTAGAAAATGTAAAACAGTAATAAGATATGGAATAGAACACAAAAATGAGCATGAAATTGAGTTTGTGTCTGAATGAAGAAGTGATAACCCGGGACCATGCTATTTTCAAAAAAGATGTTTTATTTGTTTTTTGTTTTTTTTTGTGAAAACCCAAATAAAATTTTCAAAAAAAAAGAAAAAGAAAAAGAAACAATAGGACAGGGATGGTAGGCACATTGGTGAGCTTATGCACGCCCCTACAGGCCTCTTAGGAAGAGGGTGAGGTCAATAGTAGACAGTCTAAGGTTAAAGTTTTTGGGGTTTGGGGAAGAAACCACAGAGTCAGGTAGAGTATTCCAAACATTGACCACTCTGTTGCTGAAGTCGTATTTCCTACAATCAAGTTTGGTGCGATTAACCTTGAGTTTTTATCTATTGTTTGCTCTTGTGTTGTTATGGTTGAAGCTGAATTATTCATTTGCAGGTAGGACATTGCAATGTATGATTTTATATACTATACTTAGATCGGACTGAAGGTGGCGTAGTTCTAGGTTTTCTAGGTCTAGAATTTCAAGTCTGGTGGCATAAGGTATACTGCAACGAGTAGAGGAGTGGAGAACTCTTGTGAAATATTTCTGGACTTTCTCAACTGTGTTAATATCAGATACGTAATGTGGGTTCTAGACTGATGAGCTGTATTCGAGTATTGGTCTAGCAATGGTATTCTGCAATGCGTAGAGGAGCGGAGAACTCTTCTTGTGAAATATTTCTGGACTTTTTCAATTGTGTTAATAATGGTGTTAATATCCTTCTCTTCTAAAGAAAGTTAACATTCAATTTGGATTCCTTTTCATCTAAATTCAGCCAACACAGGAACTTCCTCTTTGCCACCATTGGGGGACATCTAATTTTGTCCCACTCTCCTTTCATGCTGAGAAGTAAGCTATCTTATGCAAAGCAGCTCTGCAGGCTTTTTGCAGGTGGGATACCTTTCCATTCACTTCCCATGCAAAAGCAGCACCTGTGGCCTCACAAAAGTAGCCAAACCCACATTGAAAAAAATCTTCAAGGGAGCTGGCCTGAAATGGACATTTGGCACTTACTTACTGATTAGCTTGCATTTCTAAAAATAAAACACTGAAGTAAAAGTCAATTTTTGGTCCCAGGCCAGAAACCAAATACAAGATAGATTAGTTTAGCAGCTTGGTTCACTACCTCAAGCTGCAAAGTGTGGGATATTCGTTCTCCCATTAGTCTGTTTTTATTTGCCATATATTTTCTTAGGTTCTAGAATGGTGACTTGGGGAAAAGGAAGGAGAAGGAGAGAAGCGGGAAAATGCAAAAGCTGTTTGCTTTTGGCATTATTCAGACCCCCTCTGTTTTTGTTAGCGGGGGCAAAAACTCCACCAAGAGACCACAGGCCTTTGTGGAGAGAACAATAAATGGCACACCAGCAAATGGAGTTGAAAAGAATGCCAAGGTTGTCACTCCCCATCAGTGGTTTGGATGGATTTCCTCCTCTGAGAAACATTTCGAATGCTTGGGGCTAAATTGTGCACAGGCAACAGGTGGTTTGCTTTACCAAAGGGCATGTGTAATGCTTAAGTGAACAAGAGCCAAGTTCCAGCAGATGGGCTCTTGCTCACTCGGCTCTGTGGAAGGATATTTTTCATGTTATGTGTGGAAAAAAGAGCAGTAACCCTGGTTCATTGGAAGAGGTCTTGGTCACAAAAATAGCCATTAGCTAATGAGTCATCCCAATCAGAGCAAGCATTATAGGAAGGGGGAGAACCAATTGCTGCTTTAAATTATTTGCATTGTAATCCCGTTGATTTCCCTGAACTTTCAGTAATGTGTGTTTAGGACTGAAGACGCAGGCTCCTAATCCACTTGGAGATGGGGATGCTAGCTATCTTCCTGCATCCATTCCCTTGGTGGTGGTGCTCCTGTTATTCATAAGCCCGTAATGTTACAACCTGTTATTAATTTGCATTACTTTTATATCCTGCCCTTCTTCTGGGAATTCATTAGTTTTCTACTTATTTTATCCCTCCACAACAAACTTGTGAGGGCCAAGGTCCACCCTGGTGTTCTCCATGGACACATGAGGATATGCTCCGGCATGTCCCAGGTTCCCATCCTATACTTTAATCCCTACACCACTGGCTCCCCCACTGCTGCTTTTTTTTTTAACTCAGTTCTTGAAATGCTAAGTGTGAACATGAGCCAGGAAAAGGTTTTGCTTCCCTTGATGACAAAGCTGGCAAACCATAGTCCAGGATGAGACAATGATGAGCATCAAAATGAGATGATGATGAGCTCAGGATTGCAAGAGAGAGCCTGGGTAGTAGCTGGCTTGTGAAGTTTTGATGTTTCTATGACCGTGGAAGTACTCTGGGCATGCAAATATGATGCACATATCCATGTCTATTTGAGCGGAAAGCAAATGAACAAAATCGATTGATAGGTCGGCGAGGATATACAGGGACATCGGTTGAAGCAACCTCAAACCAAAATCATTATTGTTTTTATAGTCATGGGACTTAAAAATGATGAGGTAGAGTTAAAAAATTAAGAGGTACATCATAATCTAAAATTTAAAACTAAAAAAATATAAAACAAAAAATGTAGTAAAAACTATGTAGAGAAACAAAAGTAAAATAGCCTTAAAAGAGGGGTAGCAGCATTAAAAGAGTGTAGGAGACCATAAAGGTTAGTATGTGACATATATATCAAATTACAGAGCATTCTCTTATGACAAACTAGGTGCTCATTTAGCCTGGTTTATTGCACCAGCCGTCATCTGACAGAGGGGTCGTCAACCTTTTGGACCTCAGGGACCACCAAACTCATCATTTTAAATCCCACGGACCACTAATATGAATTTTGACTGACGGTGGCTTCCTGACATAGGTGGGAAAGTCAGTCCCATATTCCAGAGCTGCAGTAGTCACAGGACTGGTCCTTTGGTCATCCCGGAGTAGCTGCTCCTCCACCCGGGTGCACAGGCCTGCCATGGACTGGAGGAGCTGCTCCGGGATGACCAAAGGGCCAGTCCTGTGACTACTGCAGCTCTGGAATATGGGACCAATTTCCCACCAACATCAGAAAGCCACCGCGAGGCAGATTTCCCTCCCCCGCCATTGGTCTTACCTTTCGGTTCCAGCTCACATGAGTCTACTCAAGGTAAGATTTGCACTCGACTGAAGGGTGGGGGCCAGTGGGTGGGTGGGCCATGTGGGCAGTGCAGCCTTGTGTTCCTGCGCAGCCTGGATTAATTGCTTTGGGGGGACATTTCTCTGCGGACCACCAACATTTCCTCACAGACGACCAGTGGTCCCCCGGCCCACTGGTTGGCAACCACGGATCTGACAGATTTTAAAGGCTGCTGTGTGGAACCTAGCAACATTCTATGTTATAGCAGGATTAGTATCTGAAAGTAACAGGGAGGTATAGAATTGCTCTTTGTGCCCAGAGTATTGGTGCAGTAATGGTGAAATGAGGCTAGTACAGATGGTTCTGTAACACAGGCACTGGAAAAACACATGCTCTGTGGTTTCAGGAGCCTTGTCTCTCCAGGTAGGGAACCTTCCAGAGGTGGTATTCAGCCAGTTCTGGAGAAGCGGTAGCGGAAAATACCGGAAAATACCACCTTTGGTTGGCCCTGCCCCCATCTATTCGCTGCCTCCTGAATCCCAGCTGATCGGCTAGGTCTTCTTTCGTTGCCCTGCATAGGAGAATGGAGCTGGAAAGCAGTGGGGTGGGGAGGAAATGGGGATTTTACAATATCCTTCCCCTGGCACACCCACCATGCCACACCCACCAAGCCACACCACACCACACCACGCCCACAGAACCGGTAGTAAAAAAAAATTGAATACCACCACTGGAACCTTCCTATATCAGCCTTCAAGGACAGCTAAGGAGAAGAGCATGTCATTAGGTCCTCTGGTATCTAGATACTTTGAGATTACTTAAGTACACTATGGGGAGGTGGTGGAATATTATTGGATTCACTGGCAATTAAGGCTGGGAATCTGGCTAGATCTGATGGGCACTCTGTGTCTGCTACACCTTGTTGATGAATACTTTGGTCTGATCATATCCCATTCTGAGTAGAAGACTGGAGAAAAGTCCAAGGACAAGATTCTAGTTGCCATTGCCTGTTTGCATATGGACAAAAAAAAAATCATCACTCATAGTTAGTGCACCTAATGTGGCATGGCTAAAGGGGCAAAAAGGATAATCTGAGCCAATAATTGAGTATGGTTACCCACATTCTAGCTTTCACTTTTATGAGGCCTATCCCTAGTCTCAGGGTGGCATTAGAGACACATTTTGGGTCTTAACCAGCTGGTCTTAGATATTTGGATTGTACAAGTTCTAATTATGCAATTGGAGAAGAGCTCCAGCTGAACACCTTAAAGAAGAGCTATTGGGTTGGCCTTGAAGAATTTGAAAACTGCAGGTATATGGTGGCCACCTCTTGTCTAAAGGAATTTAAGGAGGGTTGATGAGCTTCTCTGTGCATTTTCAGCAATGCAGTCCCCATAGGCCAGGGGTCTTCAAACTTGACAGCTTTAAGACTTGTGGACTTCAACTCCCAGAATTCCTCCTCTAGTCATGTTAGCTCGGGAATTCTGGGAGTTGAAGTCCACAAGTCTTAAAGTTGTCAAGTTTGAAGACCCTTGCTGTAGGCTTTCCTACTGCCAGCAGAATGAAGGATGACTCCCAAATATTTAAAACAGGAGATCTGTTCAATCTTGTGCCCATCTAGGCTGCTTGAGCCGCTTAAAGCAACATCTGTCATCTGCCTGTATGCTGCACCTCAACTGATAAATCTAATTGAAACAATCTGTATCCATAAATACAATCAATTATGCATGAATTAGGTAGAAAAAATGTTCACAGGAAAAAAGCAGGAAACACAAAGAAAAACTTAGGGATGCTTATTTGTCAAAATTAGTCAAGGTACTAGGTTATCCTTTAACTGTTTTTGAACAAAGGTAATTTGGATCAAAAATGATAGCATCAAAACTGTAGCTGTACATTAACATAGGAAAGAGTGTTACATATTTGAATAATCTAACATGTTGTAACTTTCTCCTTTGGGAGAGGTTTAGCCATGAAAAAGATAAGAGGAATAATCAGCCACAGGTAAATTATGCCTGTAAATTAATGATTGTCAATTCTTCTGTTCCTTGTGAAAATAATTTCAGCAAGCAGGCTATTATCAGACAATAATCAACTTCTAATTTTTGCAGAGCAAGCTGCTTGACATAGCCATGGCCTCCCTCATTATCTGAGAGATTTATTGTATGGCATCAGTGCAAAGAGGTGAGTCAGTAACATTGAGTTGGCGATGCAACAGAGCACAGCTGAAGCCAATTTGGTGCCCTTCAGATGTGCTTGGATTCTGGACCAATTCCCAGCCCAAATTCTAGTTACTGAAACCCAACACATCTGAAGGCACCACTTTGGCCAAAGCACACAAAGCATAATTAGAGCAAATATCCAGACTTGGAGGATAACTTATTCAGACCTTTGAGCCATACTCCCAATTTATTGTGTGTGTGTGTGTACATGTCCATGCATTTATATACACAATTGGTCAGTTTTGTAAATGACAATCTATTGGTGCTAAAAGATTGCAGTATATTTGCAAACTGGGAAATAATTGAGAAAATGACTGAATAGTTGGCTTGACAGTGAATATGGTCTGCTGCAGTTTTAATGCTTGTGGGAAGTGGCACATGGCCTCTGCTTCGGTGATTAAGCCAAGCCCTAAATTCCTCTAAGTCCCATTAGGGGGGGGGAAAACTGAGTGTATTCGGCTTAGTTACCAACATCTGTATATTTACTTGCCAATTTTGAAGTTACAAAGTTCAGTTCCTGGAACAAGCATCAGCTGCTTGAGTTGAATCTACTTGCTGCTATAGTGTTTGTCCACCGCTGTTGATGAGCACATAATTGGAACAAAAATCACTACCAGGAAGAGCTGCAAATAGTTTTGCAAATTGCATGTTACACTTCAATAATGTAGGAGGCAAAAAAATGTTGTTGAAAGTCTTCCTTTTAAATACTAAATTCTAAATACTATAAGGCACGGATATCAAACTCATGTCCTAATGGTGTCATCATGTGATGTATTGTGACTTTCCGCCCCTTCGCTAAACCAGGCATGGGCGTGGCCAGTGTGTGATGCATCCGGCCTGTAGACCGGAAGTTTGTCAGCCTTGCTATAAGGCATTGTTCTTCAACCTTGGCCACTTGAAAATGTGTGGACTTCAACTCCCAGAATTCCCTAGCCAGTCATGCGGGCTGGAGAATTGTGGGAGTTAAAGTCCACACATCTTCAAGTGGCCAACTTTAGAGAACATTGTAAGGTAAACTAGAAAGCACTGAGGAGTAGGTCTGCTTTATTTCATTTGACATAACTTTTAAACTGTAATTAGCTGATGAATTGCACTGCAGCAGAAACATGTATTCTTGCCAACATAAGCTCGGACAAGATTTTGACTTACTCTTTTCCCATTACTTTCATGAAATGGCAGTCCACAAGACCTTTTGCACAACTCTAGCGATTGGAAACCCTGTGGCCAATTTGTCTAAGCCCAAGAATTGCAGACAATAAGGAGTATAATTAATGGCCTAAGGCAGGGCTGTCAAACTCCTGGCCCACAAGCTGGATGCGTCACGCGCTGGCCACACCCATGCTCGGGTTAACAAAGGGGGGGGAAAGTCCCGATATGTCACATGATGCCGCCGTGACAACGTGAGTTTGACAACCCTGATCTAAGGGATATACCCAATTCAAGTTTGACAGGCTGGTCTTGCAATCAGCATTGCTGGCTTGCACAGCAGTGTATGATAGTCAAGGGATTCTGGAAGATTATGAGAAAAACTCAGGAGCTGTGAGGATATAATCATCTGATACATAATTAGCAGAAGAGAGAAGTGTAGTGAATGCAAAACACATAAATGGAAGATTTAAAAAATATATTTTCTTTTTATTCTTTGGTTGGAGTCTTGAGAGAGATACTTTCTTTATATAAAGAACCATAAGATGGGTTATTTGAATCTGGCTGTATTGTGCTGCTTTTCTTCTTCCCTGTGGGATTAGAATAACAATAAAAATACTTGGAGCAAATATGATAAATCAAGTCTAACATGTTTAATTATAAATATATAACATGTTCCTTCTAAAAAGCTTCTCACTATAGGCTTCACTTTGTTTTGCTGTAATAGGGAATGGCAACGGGATGGAAATAATTCAAAATTTTGTTTTAAAAAATGCATTGGCAATACGAAAAGAAATTAAGTGAAAAGTAATTTTTATTAAAGATGATTTGAAGAGATATCTGATGTGGTTTTTCTCTTCAGCCCTCCTGCTAATGGTTGTTTTTCAGCTGTGCGAGTAGGAATGACAGACAAAATATTTCCAGACTCTGACTTACCAGGAATGTGTTCACAGTCTATATAAAATGTTGTCAAATGTTCCTTGCTTCTGTTCTGGGATATTATAGAAACGCCAATAAATGTCAGAGAACACCTGCAGAAGAGTGGTCAAACTTGTGACTTTCATGCAACAACAACCGGCTGTCTACCAGATGTTTTGGTCCACATCCCCCCACGAGTCTATTGGCCATGCTGGCTGGGAGTGATGGGACATGAAGCCCCAAATCAGTGGAGCTTATTATGGGCTTCTCTCTGTTGCTGAAAGATTTGGAAACCAAGTTTTTCTAGGCCACGTAGGGTAGAAACTAGGATAAGCTAACATTACCTCAAATAACAATGGAAGCCTTCAAACAACAATGGGCTGAATGCAGTTAATTTATGATACAACTCAAGTCATATCTGTTCTTCTCATACCACCAAAACAGGGCAAGACTGTTTTGTATAACTGAAGTACACTTGCTGTTGCTGGTAAGCTCAAAAAGCTCTTAAACCTTCTTTTCTCAGAGATGCACTTTTAAAAGGTGAACTACAAGTGGTCCTTTATTTATGACCAATAATTTAGTGACTGTTCAATTACAGCACGGGGGTCACACTTGCGGGATTACGTTGCCATCATGTGATATTTCGTGACGTTTTTCCCCTTCGTGGAGCTGGGGTGGCCATGGCCTGCCTGTGATGCATCTGGTCTGTGGGCGCCAGTTTGATAACCTGAGTTACAGCAAACCTCCTCAAAGCTACTTGTGATACTGTTTTAAAGTTCTGACAACTGTCCCTCTTATGGTCGTGTGATCACATTTTGGGTGCTTGGCAATCAGCCTGCATTTACAGCATCTGCAGTGACGTGACCACAATTTTTGGATTTTTTTTGGCCAGAAACTAGGGTTTGCCTCTGGTCTTCCCTGAAAAAAAGATTCCTCAGATATAATAGGTTTGCTTAAAGATATTAATGGCATTCAGTTGACCATCACAAAAAAGGTCACAACATTGGGTGCAGTTACATGGCAATCTACTTAACAACCATGAAGACTTAACAACCATAATTCAATTATGGTCATAAGCCGAGGACTACCTTCAACTGGTTAAGCTCATGGAGTTTCACCTCTGAGGAACACTGGATATGGTAAGAAGAGGCTCAAAGGTGGAAAAGTTGTTCTGAGTAGCTTTTATGTGATTTTTGGTTTTGTTTTACTATGATTTGTTTTGTGTTTTGGCTTTTTCTAAACCACAATTGCTGAATTGTTCTGGATTTGAGAAACATACTTTGCTGGATATTGTTCTGGAGCCCTTGCCCTTTGCTGTGAAATTCCAAGGGGCAAGTAGCCAGAGTCTCTTTTGAGAAGATCTTTTGGAATGAAACCTTCCTAGCTTCTACAGCAATATCTTTAGGAGGCTAAGATTTAAAAATGTGCATCTCCCTGGTAGTTCAGTAATTTGCTTTTTGCTTTATGTGTCATTATTAGTGATTTTAATATATTTTATTCACATTTATCTTTCCTGTTATTTATTAATGTATCCTAAATTGTTTATAATGCTTAGCTTGCCCAGTTTAATTGATGGATGAAAACTCCCATTCATACATGGTATTAAAACTGAACGAAATAAAACCCACATGTGATCCTTATTAAAGCTGTCCTCTAGCGTGAGAAGCTGTAATCAGAAAAGCCAAGCCCAGATTACCCTCTGTAACTATAGACTGACTTGAACCATTAAGTTGAATTTGTTGCATCTTTGTTCTTTCTCTTAACATAGTTAAGAACTTGAGTGTAATTTTGGAAGTAAATTACTTACCCAAACAGAGACATGAAACTACTCAGGAAGCCTGCACCTTGGAACTCGTGATAAAACATGGCTCCTTGGATTGAGACAAAACCCAAAACAGCATCACTTGAGTACAACCAGTTACATTTGAAAGCAATGACATTTCCTCTAGCTTTAATCAACAAAACAAATATATCTCTCTCTATTATCCATCATGATGGTGATGAAAAAATAACTTTGCAAACAATGCACACATTTGTATAACTTTTGCAGTGCCCTTGTCTGTCACATTTGCCATTTTACTCAGTTTCTCCATTAGCCGAATTCCAGAAACTTCCCTCTCAACCAACTGTTTGGTATTGTATCCGTTGGGTGTAAAACAAAACCTGAAGTAAAATCATAATCACACCTGTGGTCATGTGATTTTCATTTAACAACCACTTTGCTTAATTACTATTGCCAGTCCCAGTTGGGTTCACTAAATGTGATCACTTTGTATCTATTTCAGATCCCAAAAGGTACTTTCTGTCACTATTATACTTCTGTATTCATGCAGGAAATGTGTTATTTTTTCTTATTCCATCTAGAAATGAAAATTATGGGAATATCATCTGGAGAACGGTGTTTTCTACCGTAGAAGAGATGGTTGCAAGACTGTCCAGCTCAAAATTTTTCACAATATGTGAAGAATGCACATAATTTTCTATAATGGGGATTCAGAATAAGGAATAGAGAAAAGAACCAAAACAAGACAACAGTCAGATAAAAGAAAGTTGAGTCTGAGGAAGAAATATAATGTGAAAAAACATCTTAGACTTAATCCTCTCTAGTTCTCCATTTTGGCTAATGCAGGGCACAAATTGAACAGTGCAGATTAGGCCATAAAATCTATCTGTGTACTATCACAATTAGTAAAACTATCACACTATTGGTAAAAGTATCATTTTAAATATTAGTAAGCCAAAAACACAACCTTATTTCTACAGGTCTGTAACTGCTGATATAAGATAAATACAGTTTTAAAAAAACCTCTCCAAAATAACAAGGAATTTCAAATATGCCAGAAACTTCCAAACTCTCTTATTCATTAGAGCAGGGGTGTCCAACCTTGGCAACTTTAAGCCTGGAGGACTTCAACTCCCAGAATTCCCCAGCCAGCAAAGAATTCTGGGAGTTGAAGTCCTCCAGGCTTAAAGTTGCCAAGGTTGGACACCCCTGCATTAGAGCCTTACCTGGCAGTCACCTAGGTCCCTCCCCTCCACGCCACAAGATGGCAGCAAAGGAGTTAGGGGTTTCTACCTCTCTGGACCAAATCATTAAAAGACTTCCAGCTCATTCACACTTAGAATGCTGTACATTTAAAAAACAGTACAATAGCATTTTGAACTGATTTTAAAAACATGAAATAGACAATAAATTTAATAAACCGGTCTTTTTAAAAAAGAGATAATTAAAAGGAATATTCTCAGCTTGAGTAAGTGAGAATAAGGTTCTATCCTGACATTAAAAGTCCGATTGATTATATCTAATTCAATAAATTAAAAAATTTTTTAATTGCCGTGATACATTTTTGTACTGATTACACAAATCAGGAGCTTCCTAATGAGTTTATAATCATGCAATTTCTCTGCCTTGTTCACAGATTACTTGATACCCACTTAGAATCATTTGATGTTCTGCCTCAATTTGGTAGTGCAGTACCAATGCTAAATTTCAGATGACCAGTGTTATAGAATGCAGATGGAAGAATGCCCGAGCCAGAGCAATGACTATGGTTAAGTGAGAACATATGTTTGCTTTTGTGGCTTATGGGTGGGTGTTTTTTTTGTTATTTTTTTTGCTATTTATCAGTGGCACCCCTTAGGGAAGGTGTAAAAAAAAAAAAGAAGATATGGTCTCAACAGGATGAGTCTGCTCTTGTGGCCACAAGAGACATGTGGACTTTTCTCCCCCTGCCCCCCACACCTAATGCCACCATACTATTGCTATTTACAAGGCACAATGCAGCTAGCAAGGACACATGAAACAAATGAAGACTTTCCACGTGTTAGCTCTTCTGCAAAAAACCTCTTGTTATCAGCCATTCTTTGACAGTAATGATAACAATTTCCCAATAACAAATATGGCATGCATACACAATAGTTAAATTGCTTTAAAAAAATGATACTTTATGCAACTCAAATTCAGTGCGAATAAGAATATTTAGGAGTTGGCCCAGAAGCACAGAGAATCAAATTCTCCATTTGGTTACATCATTACAGCTGTTTGGGGGCAAATCTTTCCTCTGGATCAAGTAACAGAGAGCAATTTTAACCCAGCTGCTGAATCAATCTGGATTTTCAAACTTTTAAAGCTCCAAATAAGTAATCCATATAAAATAATGGAATTCCTGAATGGAAATCTCTTGAACAACCAATGACTGAACAAACCCCAGTGTGTGTTAAAAGGATAATAAAATTTAGTGTAAGAATAACTTTTTGGCTCACTGAAAACGTAGTATATTGGTCCCATTTTGCTCGCTTCTGTCTTTCCTCAGCACACAGTGCTTGGGAACTGGAGTCTCTTTTCAACATATCCACTTCACATCATCCAGGATAAATGTAAGTAACTTAAAATGACCTTGGATTCATTCTAATTTCTTCATCTTGGCCTTACAAGTATAGCATATTGAAATAGAATAGGGCTGCTTCAGTACATGGTTGGCTGGCAATTACTTTAGTGCTGAAATTACTTCAGCAGGTAAGAGAATGGGAAAACTACAATGTGTATTAGAAAAACATCCATTGTGTGTCAGTGCAAAATATTTGTAATAAACCAATAAAGCAAGACGGGGGAAACCATCAGTGCTGAGAAAATTATATTCAGATTTTTGTGGCCTATGAATCAATTGTCTTATCCAAAATGGATTTTCAGACATTAGACGTGTTCCAGAAACAAATAAGTCTTAAGGCACCAAAAATGGCAGAGATAAGTATAGTTTTTAATGGATGATGATGATTGTCATTTAAGAAATGCTTATGTTTAATTGCAATCACATCCTCCATGGGAATTGTTTATCATTAGGACAGGTGATAGAGAGAGAGATCCCAGGTCTTTGAGGGAACTCAGGCCATGAATACTGTGACAATGCACAAGGGGACATACTCAGGGGTGGGATGCTGGGGGTTTGCAGGGGCCCAGGAGAAACCCTAGCTAAGAGTCTGTGCAGTTCGGAGAATCCCCAAATCCCACTCCTAGCTGACTCCGCCCACCCCTCCCCTCCCCTCCCAGGAGTCCCCATGCGGCCCGTTTTGGATGCAGGTAAGTGTAGAGCACACGCGGAGGCTGGGGGAGGGTGAAAAAGAGGCTTCCCGGAAGTTCACAAAGGGAGCCTCCGGTGCCCAGGGAGGCTGTTTTTGCCCGAGGAAAGCCTCCTGAATCCGGATAGGGCAAAAATACCCCCCCACACCGTGGTGTAGGAAGCTGACTAGACCATGCCCACCATGGCCATGCCCACCCAGCAACTGGCAGAAAACCCTTTGCTAAAATTTTTGAAGCCCACCCCTGGACATACTGGAGCAAAACTCAATTTTACTTTTACCTTCCCAGGTTCTGTGTTGAAACAAGCCACCCTAGCGTAGAGATAGTGTTGAAGATAATTTTTATTTCTAGTGCAACAGTACCCCCAGTGTTCCAATCAGATTTCAGTCAATCATTTTGGGGGAAACTTTATGGTAAGAGCCCAACATCTTTTGAAACATGAGGTTTTCCATCTTCCCTTATTACTTTCTTTTTTAAATACTATTCATTAATTTGCTTTCATCAAAGTTAATGAGCAACCCTGGGAGCTGGGCCTGCTTTTATCAACCCTGTGCCTCTGCTTTCTCCTGATTGAATAAGCTTCTCCAACTTTTGCCCTTGATATTAATGAGGCGATAGCTCCCGCTCCCACTAAGCAATACATAGTATGATAGACTTGCGGGGCCGTCGCGTTGTGCAACAAGGTCACGTGGTGCAATAAGATTGGGACTGGGTTAGGGACTTCTGTCCTCACTGTGAGTTGTGTTGGGGGGTGGGGCACAAAGGGAGGCTCAGCCCATCTCATTGTACACATGTTGTACTCTGACAATAAAGGTAATAAAAAGTAATGCTTGGGAATTAAACGAGTTACAGTCCCAAAGTGCCTGGAGGACTTGAAATTGTGGGAAAGGATGCTATCTAAGAGTCCATGATTCCCAAAAACCCCAAGCACAAGGTCTCCCCTCTTAGTCTCACTGTCAACTAAAAAGATACTCCTTTGGTCTTTTTAGCTGCCAGAAAAAGGGAGTGAGGGAAAGCAAGGCATTCTTGAAATGCCTAGATAACCACCTCAGCAGCCCAAAATTGTCAGAGCATAAGAAGGTTATTGGAGAGCATGATGGATGACTCTTGGAGATGGATGTGTCCCATTGGAGAAGTCACATCCAGGGGGTGGGGGAAAGACCAGGGTCAAGGGGGAAATGTATGATGTAATTTAGTATCAGCTGCACCCAGCCACACGCCAACATGGCAATTTCTAATAAACCTATTTTCTTTTTCTGAGGTGTGGCTAGAGACTTTTGATTTGAATGAAGGTGGATTTGTTGGAGCCCTGACACTCACATTTGGTGGAAAAGGGGGAAACAAAGATTGATGCCTTTATCTGATCAACATTTACCTGCAAGGATAGAACTAAGAGTAGAGAGCACGTAGTTCAGTGGAATGACTTGTGCTGAACCGTAGATCTCCACTGCTTGATTCAAGAACCTGTAAGAAGAATGTCAATGTAACATAAATAAGAAATTAAAGCCCAAGATATAATTCCTACATTTTTAGGAATTTCAACACTTCTTCCCTAGCAAAAACATTGTATTTTGAAATAAACTCATCCTGTACTTCATATATTTAATTAAAAATAATAACAATGTGGCAGATGACAGCACCTAGCTGATCTTGCCTGATCTTGAAAAAGCCAATGCTTAGCATCTGGATAGAAGGCTACCTGGAAATGCCCCAAAATGTACATTAGATTGAGGAATGGGGGGGAAATGGATTACCAATAAATTTTTGTCTATGCAACCCTCAGATATAATTCAAGGGAGATTTTCATTTAGTAATGTTGATAAAAACCATCATAAGCTCTATTTCCCCCCACACCTATAGGGATATTTTATGTTATTAGGTATTGGGCATTGCCTGAATGTAAATGTTGAAACAGGTAGCCCTCTACTTACAACCACAATTGAATCTAACATTTCCATTGCTAAGCAAGAAGTTGTTAAGTGAGTTTTGCCACATTTTACAACCTTTCTTGCCATAGTTGTTAAGTAAATCACTGCAGTTGTTAAGTTAATAACACAATTGTTAAGTGAACCTGGCTTCCTCATTTACTTTGCTTGTCAGAAGTTGCAAAAAGATGACTCTGGGACGTTGCAACTGTTATAAATACATGCCATCATTTACAAATTTAAAATAAGAAAACTGAAAAGATCAAGTGCAGAGGTTGGACATCTTTTCAGCTGATTCTGTTCCACTATAAACAAAGTTATTAAGAAGGCCCAGCGAGATTGACTTGATAGACTTACAACTGATCCAGATCAGACAATTCCCTAGATCAACATTTATTTTGATGTTTCTGACCTCTTTGACTATGGTTTTTTTTTTTTTTTGTATCTATTCAAAAGTTACAGAATCTTCCAAGCAGCTGTTTGCATATTTGAAAATAAAGATAATTCACTCTTTCAAAGTATGGGAAGGCTATTAAAAAAAATCTCTAAATGCTTCCAGCTAGCAATTTCAACTGTGAGAAACAAAGTTACATAAAAGAGTTGATGTCAAAGCAAGATCTGGAAGAAAATATTTGCTACCACTGCCTGAAAATGTGTCAGGTCTGCAAAACAACTCACAGATCACTGCAAATAACTTGCTAAAAACTTTAGCTGATCCTAAAACAGCTGCTCACCACACAATATTGGTTTTAAAATTACGTGTATTGACTTGCAAAAGGAAACTGTTCCTCCAAACTCATCACAAAACTGTCTAAAATATGCAAAAGAAAAGTATAATAAGCATTACACATTTTAGAAGAAAGGCTTTGGGGTGATAAAACAAACACTGTTCAGCCACAACTATACAAGATAAATTTGGAGAAAAATCGGGAGATGAAATTAAAGGGGGAAAAAACCCTTTAACAACAGTTAAAGGGTTTTTGAATTGAGTGGCAGTCAGTGGCACAAGCAGTATTGTGCAGATGGAAGGAAAAAGGGATAAAACCAGAGGTAGTATTCAGCAGGTTCTGATCAGTTCTGGAGAACCAGTAGAGGAAATTTTGAATAGTTCAGAGAACTGGCAAATACCACCTCTGACTGGCCCCGCCCCCATCTATTCTCTGCCTCCCGAGTTCCAGCTGATCAGCTGGGTCTTCTTTGCTTTCCCTGCACAGGAGAACAGAGCTGGAAAGCAGGTTAGTGGGGTGTGGAGGGAATAGGATTTTGCAGTATCCTTCCCCTGGAGTGGGGTGGGAATGGAGATTTTGCAGTATCGTACCTCTGCCACGGCCACCAAGCCATGCCCACCAAGCCACGCAATGCCCACCAAGCCACACCCACAGAACTGGTAGTAAAAAAATTTGAATCCCACCACTGGATAAAACTAAATATTAACAGACCCTAGAAACTAACATATCCTCAGTGAAAAAATAGATCTGGAAAGAGATTGGACACTACAGTAAGCATATAGTTACAAGAAAGGATAACATTTTGGAATGGCCTTCATAGTCTTAGACCTGAATGTTACTGAACATCTGTGAAGAGACTTCAAAACATTTAGTACTTGCTGAAAAATATTTCTGAGATAGAAGAGCTCTGCAAGGAAGAATGAGAAAACATCTGAAAACTAGAATGGATTATATCTCTCTAATAACTAAAAAGCATTCTTATCAACCTACAGAAAACACATAGAAGCTGTTATTTCTGCCAGAGGTATTACAAAGCCCCAACCCCAAAGGTGTTCAATTCTCTGCATCATATTGTTTTGCTGTTTTTAATCTTTGTTCCCCTACACATTTATGCTATATATCACAATTTGCAGAAACCTTGTGTAACATGTAAATGTTGGGTCATCATTCCATTCCCACCCCACTCCAGGGGAAGGATACTGCAAAATCTCCATTCCCTCCCCACCCCACTAACCTGCTTTCCAGCTCCGTTCTCCTGTGTGGGGCAACCAAAGAAGACCCAGCCGATCAGCTGGGACTCGGGAGGCAGAGAATAGATGGGGGCGAGGCCAGTCAGAGTAAGGATTCATTGACCAATACAATTGATGTTGGATAAACCTTTGCATGCCATTGTACATTCTATTCTAATTTTACTAGAGTGAGTATTTATTAGATTTTTAAAGATAATGAAACACAGTATATTTCATTTTATAAGCGATGGCACCTCTTTCCTGACCACCAGGCATTTCAATTTTTAGGCTTCCAGATTGTTAAAATACTGTACAATAAAAGTGGTGGAAATCTACTACTGTATGTCTTAAGAAATATTCATCACAATTTGAATGCAAAAGTCCTCACCCTGCAGAAGACGATGTGCCATTGAATATACTAAAATATACTAAAATAGCCTTTTGATATCTTGTTAAAGTCCAGTTTCTAATCTGTTTTTTAACAGGAATTATTAGGAATTATTGTGAGGTTTTTTTTAGCAACAACTGAGCAGTCTGATGGATCCAAAATAATTTTTAAAAAACGTGCATGTTTATGGAATAGTCAAGATTTTCAAAGTTATTGCATTCCTCTGATTTTAGCTATTTTTCTAATGTCGCAAAAACAGAGGGTGCACCAAAATAAGTCTTGCATGAAGTTTGTCTACAAGGTGTTTTTCGTAATTTCCAGACTTGCAACCTTACAATAAAGTAGAGCTTACTTCTTCTGCATGTACTTCTTCTCTGGACTACTGCTCGAAGTTGATAGGAGGTCACTAGTTTGGGGAAGGCCTTTCTTCCTTGACCACATATAATTTCCTTCTAAAATAGTCTGAGCTAATTGACCCATACTTCTATATCTATATCTTAGGCCTAGGCCAATTAAAGAGCTACATCTTTATCTTAGCCCTAAATTTCTTTTCTGGCAATTTCATCAAATGTTCCTGAGTTCTAGAATTTATGAACAATAAAATCGTGATCTAAATTTTCTATGCTTACAGGAATTTATAATCTACATTCATATCTTCTCTTTGTTTGCCTTTCTGAAAGCCTCACAAATACAGGTTTCTCCCCAAACTCATAAATGCATCTGTGTCCACATTTGGCAGGACCTGACTGTTCTTTTACGTTACAATACCAAGTATTAAAAGAATATGGAAAAATGGAGAGAACAGTACATTAATTCTACGTTTTCTAAAAACTTACTTGACTTGAAATATACAAGTTGATGTCATTAGAATGAGCATAAGATAGAAAATAGGGTAAGTTAGCTGCATGTTTCCCTTCACAGAAAATGTCAGCATGGCTGCCACTGCTTTCACTGAAATGATGGTCAGAGATGCTGCAGAAAAATTAAGAGAAGCCGATTAAAACAGAACATTAATAAAAATAATTTTATCAATCAACCAATTGTGAAAAATTGGTAGGTTTGCTCATATAGTTCAAAACATAATAACTACCAATGGCCTTCTACTGAAAACATTTAAGAATTAATAACATGGAAATGGTAGTTTATTTATGAACAGTCTCTTTTATCTAAAGTAGATGAAAACTTACTATGGTGTTGCAGTAAGATGATTATCATACATCAATATATATAGCCAATTTTGAGCAATGGATCAATTGAACTTATTAAGAGTATTGTATTGGTACAGTATATAATGCCTGGATCAATAAATCTTTGGATTTTGAATCTATCGAATAAATAGGTTTTCTTTGTATGATCAGCATATAAGCACTAGTCTTTCTTTCCCATCTAATCACACCACTGAATTCATTTGAAAAACAAAATGATCTTTTGTCAGGACTTATAAAAGAAAACATAATCTCGTTCATTCCTAATTCTCTGCTTGTGGTGACAAACTTATCCAGCCTCCCCACAGCCATAAATTGCATCACTAATATATGCAATGTGTGCCTCTTCGTTAAGCCCACTTAGATACTAACTGAAAAATTGTACTTTTCCATAATACAGTACAACCGTTCTATGTGTGTATATAATTTGTGGTTGCACTTTTATTCACAAGGGCAATTTCAGATGTTTGGCACTGTTCTGAAACTCTTTTGTCCAACATGAGAACCAAGGTAAAATAACAGAGGGTAGACCTCAGCAAGTTAAAATGTTGGCATGTGGTTTGTGGAACGAGAGAGTCCACTGATGTAATTTTTTCCCAATAAAACTTGCCGCTTCCATTCTGCTTGCTGACAGATGTATTGCTAGAAGTGAAGATATTAAAACTGATGGTATTATCAGAGATGGTGAGACCATTTCCATTCCTATCAGGCCGAGGGAGCCCCTAAAAGCATCAAGTATTTAAATGCAGCAGTTATTTTTCTAGCTAATGTAGAACCAAAAGAGGATGGATTGGTTTGTGGACTCTGATAACAATTTCTACTTAGCTACAATGGCAGCAGCTGGAAAAAAGATGACATCACTTTGAAAGCAGAAAACTTTTCATTGTCCCTATTTTGCTTCTTGATTCTAACCATGTTATAAATCCCAGATTATGCATGAAACAAAGTGCTGTGCGATGAGTCATTTTGCAGAGCTGCATTACTCAAACCATCTACAGTTTTATCCAATCTCTTTTCTAATAAAAATATATTTAATCTTTTTTTTTTCTTCATGCCTATGAAGTACAGACCTTATTTAAGGCAAGTAGGTCAGATACAAAAGGCACTCTGATTTTCTCCCATCCTCCTTTACACAAGCAAATCAGTATACGTGGAGCGTGGAAGAGAACAGAAATAGAAAACCCTTTTTATAAGCTTTCCAAAACTATTTTTGTTACAAGCCGTTTTTGTTGCAAAATCATTTGCTGGTTCACTGTCATTGTGGATGGGATGGACGGATAGCTGATCAAAAGTTTATTATTTTTAAGATAATTAGATAAAGTTGTAAATATGAATTCATAGCAGTTTTAAGGCCAGATAAATAATGCCAGCTTTTTCCAGAGTGGTAACCTGTAGGAGGAGGGGCAGAACTGAACAATAGAGTTAAAAGAGAGATCAGCCTAGATTTCCTATGTAGCCACAAGGGGACTAAGTCCAATCACCTTGTCTAACTCCAAGCAATGCTAGCTATTAATTGAGAAGATTACCGTGCATAGGCTGCTTAGCAAAACATTTGTTGAACTGGATCTTTACATGTGGACCTGGTCTTTTGTGCCTGACATTATTCCTAGGACAGGACAGGACTGTAACTCTTATTATTGTCAGTCGGGATGGCCAGCAAAACCTCCTATTGCAAACGATGCAGTTGCAAGAGACTTAAATGTCTTCAGATACATCTGGAAATGCTTGTAAATAATGTAGCATCATACGGATTGTATGATACCTTAAAACCAAATTCAAAGAATCCAGATCCACCAGCATCACTAGCTTGTGATCTCTTACAAAACATACTGGAATGTTGTGTGAAACATAACCCATGGATTAAACTGAATGCAAGAGTATGACTGTAACATGCAGATATGTGAATGATGTAAAATTGTTGCCCAATATTGATCAAACTGAGCCAAAACAAGTACTCTCATGGGCTCTACAAGTGTTTCTTATCAGGGCAACCTGGTCTCCCCAAATATGGGGTGGAGCATACTGCTTCTGCTTCCTCCAAACTTGTGTTCTCCAAATGTATTAGAATAACAGAGCTGGAAGGGATCTTGAAGGTCTTCTAGTCCAACCCCTGCTTAGGCAGGAAACCCTACACCAGGGGTGTCAAACTCAAGGCCTGGGGGCTGGATCTGAAAACAGCACCCTGAAAACAGCAAAGGACCAGCCTGTGGTGTCTCTGCCTGTGAAAACGGAGCTCAGGAGAGCCATGTGCATACCTTTCAATAACTTCCCTAAGCAGTTTACAGAGCCAGGCTATTGCCCCCAACAATCTGGGTCCTCATTTTACCCACCTCGGAAGGATGGAAAGCTGAGTCAACCTTGAACCCGGTGGGACCTGAACTGCCAAACTGCTGGCAGCCGGTGATCCACAGAAGTAGCCTGCAGTACCACACTCCAACCATTGCGCCAACATGGCTCTACTTGTTGACTTATGACCACTAAAGGGTTAGTGATAGAGAATTCAGGATTAAGGACCAGAATTTCTGTAACTAAGCAAAGTGGTAGTTAAGTGAGCCATGCCTACTTTTATGATCAGTTTTAGGCATGGTTGTTAAGCAAATCACTGCAGTTTTTAAGCACATCAGGCCATCATTAAGTTTGACTTTGACTTAAATTTGACTTAAGTTTGACCCATTGACTTTGCTTATTGATATCTGGCTGGAACAGTAATCAGTGGTGACCCCAGGATGCTCCAACTGTCATAAATACATGCTGGTTGATCAGCGACCAAATTCTGATCCTATGACCTTCGGGGTGCTGCAAATACAAGGCTGGCTGTCAGATACTCTCTTCAGTGCCATTGTAACTTTGAACAATTGTTGTTAAGTTGAGGATAAGTGTATTTTTAAATGTTTTTAATATAAGAACCTCTATTCTAGCATGGAGGAGAAACAGCACAGGACCTTAGTTCTGGATCCATGCTAATTTATCACCAGCTACCAAAATGTGTGGAGTAAATACTGGTGTGAATATACTTAACAAACAAACAAACAAAAACAAACCACAAGCTTGAACCATGTTCTTACCTAGTAGTGCTACCATTGTTAACAAAACTACAATGTGCTTTGCTTCTTTTCTCTTGTAGAAATACAAAAGAATGCAGAAAGCTACTATTTCCACGATCTGAAAATAGAAAAAAAGATAACCAGCTTAAATCGTTAAAAAGGAAACGTTTTCAACAAAATCTTTAACACAATCTACTTTCCTCTTTTAAGATGAGTAAGAAGAGTAACATCCCCACATTTATCAAGCAATTATCTCCATAAACATTTCCAAAGGCAAAGATAAATTCCCATTTTTTCCTATGTTATCTTACCCTTTCACGTGCCTTGAAAGATTTAAACAAAGGAAGGAGAACTGGGGGAATGGGAGCTTTGCTGTAATAATCTGGCAAACAAAGGCATCCAACTTTAATAATACTGAGCCATAAATATACACAATCATCTTGGTTAGGAGAGGAAATAAAGAAAGCCAAATATAATCTAAGTGCAATGAGAGTACTCCTTTATAAGCAAGTTGTAGGCTCTGATTCTTAAACTATGGCCTATCTTATTCATCATTCATATTATTCAGCTACCTTCTTCTTAAGCTCTAAAAAACATAGAATAAACTTATAGTTCAGTTCAACACACCTGCAATGCATTTGTAACCATATGCTGGCTTTCAATCATTGCCTAGCCAACTACTTGTCAAAAGGTTGCATAAAAGAAAAATATACAGCAGGGTTTAATCGTATGCTAAGCAAAGGTTGCTTTGAAAGACATTTCACAGATGGGACTGCCTTAACACTACATATAACCTAGACCTGCAGTCTCACAGCTAACGGCAACACCCCAACTTGCATGACTTTCCTATTCAAAGTAGTTTTCATCTGGGCCATAGATTGCTCTGGAATTAGCTACTGAATTTCAGCCTTCACCAATTTGATCTCCTCCAGCTATATTGGTCTACAATTTCCACATGCATGACCATCCTGGCTGAAATGTAAGGTATTGGGTGACATATAAATCCAGAGGGCACCAGATTTGGGAAGATGGTTCTACAGAGTATCTTTATAGCATTAGTGTTGTAATTCTGGTGTAACACTTATAAGGCTATACACTTACAAAACTATTTTATGGAGTCCTTGATTAGAAAATTGGCTAATTCAGGCATGCACCATTTAGCATTAAGTCTGAACAGTTGGGTAAACAATTCTTTTAAGATCTCAGAAGCATATTTTCTTTCTGGCATGGCCTTGTGGGAGCGCCATCACTTGAGATTTTCAAGAAGAGATTGGACTGCCATTTGTCAGAAATGGTGTAGGGTCTCCCGCTTGGGTGGGAGGTTGGACTAGATGACCTACAAGGTCCCTTCCAACTCTGATTATCTGTTATCTGTTCTTGCCGCTTGATTCTTTTACCTGGAGATGCCTGGAAATGATTCTGGAAACACTTGTATCTAAAACAGGGCTCCAAGTTAAGATTCTTTTTCTTGGGCATTGTGCAAAGCAAGAAGAATACATAAGTGTTCATTAAATGTTTCCATGCTCTGACCTATGGCTCCAAACCATAGCCAATATTTATTTATTTATTTTGTCAAGCGATTATAAGATAACAGGTATAAGTATAAACATAGTTATGAATACATGAAATGGATACGAATAAGAAAAAAAAAGAAACAATAGGACAGGGACGGTAGACACATTTGTTAGCTTATACACACCCCCTACAGACCTCTTAGGAAAGAGGTGAGGTCAATAGTAGACAGTCTAAGGTTAAAGTTTTTGGGGTTTGGGGAAGAAAATCAATAAACTAATTGCCACTTCTTCTAATGGACAACTTGTTTACTTTTGATCCAGATGAGTTTCACATGTGTTCGGTCATAAATCTGTTCCGTTTCATTTTCCAGATTCAAAATATGGATGAAAATTTTGATTTAGATTTCCTGCTAAGGTATGTTTTTGGATATGTGTCTTTTGAGCCAAAAACTGCATTGAGAAAATCAGAGAAGTACATAATTCAAAGATAACTTAAGATGTGATAACTTAATGTGTGAAACACAAATCAAGCTGTGTGGGTAATGAAAACATCAACAGTGAACTGATGATATTACCTAGTTTGGTAATGAAATGTCTACAAGAAAACAGCCACACTCAGACAACACACAGTTCAATTCTGGGCTACCAATATTCTCCTCTGTCAGTAAATCATGTACTCTTCTCTTTAAAAGAAAGATTGATTAGGTTTATCAGCATCTTGAGATACTTCTTACTTTAGGGTTTTCAACATGTATTTTAATACTGGTGTTTAGAAAGGAGAAATCTGAATCAACTCAAGGGCTATAATCATTCACTATTCTACTTTTCATAAAAGAGCTGCTCCTTCTCTCTTCTTGTCCTTATCTCCAAAATTAAATATCTTCACTTCATTTACAATTGCATTTTGATGGTTTATATGGTTCTATGTGAGAGAGATTCATTTATAAACATTTGGTGCCACTTTAATACAAAACTCCATTTGTAGTATGACAAATGAGTGGGTAAGCAATCCCTATTTTTCTTTCGCCTCCCCAGTCTCAAGTAATTTTTCAGCTGAACTTCATAGTTTGTCCCAGAGGCAACAGAAATATAAATTATACTTGCAAAGCAATTTCCCCCATAGCAAGATAATAGACATGAAGGGAAAGCTTTTTTAAAAATTCTTTTAAACAAAGACTGATTTCATGTACACCTTTCAGCTCTTATAGATGTGAAAGACACCATTCTCACTGTTATTTCTTCTCAGAACCACTTTTTCTAAACAAATCATGCTCTCGCCTTCACAAACCACAGAGAAGATTGTTGTACAATATCCAATTGCTTTTTTATTTCATGGGTGGCCATATAAATCAGATAGATTGATGATAGATATAGATAGATGATAGATAGATAGATAGATAGATAGATAGATAGATAGATAGATAGATAGATAGATAGATAGATAGATAGATGATAGATAGATAGATGATAGATAGATAGATATGATGGATGGTCGAATAGATAGAGAAAAAGATTGCTGATAGACAGACAGACAGACAATAGATGATGGATAGATGGGTGGGTGGGTGGGTGGAGAGATGGATAAAGATTGTAGATATAGATAATAGATAGAAAGAGATAGACAGACAGACAGACACAGACAATAGAAAATAAATGAATGGATAGATACATAGTGAGATAAAGATTGCAGACAGATGAGAGAGAGAGAGAGACAGACAGACAGACAAGAGATGGTAAATGGATGGATGGATAGACAAAAGATACACAGAGAGATAAAGATTGCAGATAGATCGACAGACAGCTACTATATGATAGATAATAGATGATAGATGGATGGCTAGTTAGAGAGCTAAAAAGATACAGAGATAAAGATTGATCTCCATCTTTCTTCTATGCTATAGAGCAAGGGTCTTCAAACTTGGCAAGTTTAAGACTTGTGGACTTCAACTCCCAGAATTCCTGAGCTAACATGACTGGAGGAGATGTTCTGGGAGTTGAACTCCACAAGTTTTAAAGCGGTCAAGTTTGAAGACTCCTGATCTAGAGAGCACTGTTGGAAGCCACATAGTTTCTGTGGAGAGATATTTCTGCGGACTGGAGGGGGTGGGTGGTTTTGTATGCTGCCTGCATCCCGCAGATGGGACTTCGCTTTTTTTCACGGACCGGTTTCTGGCATGTCGCAGACTGGTGCTGGTCCACGGACTGGGGATTGGGGACTCTTGCTATAGCGGACAGAAACTTGCACTGCAGAAATTGCATTCTCGGCTATTCATTCCCATGTTTCATTATAAGGAGACGAGGGAGGTTCCTTTACCAGCCTCTCAAACTTTCTCTCCTAATTTTCATTTTGCTCAATAGCCCTGAAAGCTTTGCTCTTCTCCAAGTAACAATGGTTGAAAAAAGTTCCCTCTTTTACTTTTCTGCAGAAGGATGCAGAACATTTACACAACAGTTCCTATGATAAATGCCTTCAAATAATTTTGATTTGTATATTAAATACATAGGGTATAAATCAATAATTGGGCTTAAGCTGGACCACTATAATTTGGTATAGAGTAGACAATCTTTGTTCAGCTTCAACACTTGGAGTTTGTTATTCCTAATTCTAAGCGTAAACTTTCCTGGGTTGGTCTAAACTAAAGCAGTGGTAGCCAACCAGTGGGCTGAGGACGCGCGAGAAAATTTTGGTGGTCCACAGAGAAATGTCACCCCCAAAGCACTCCCCAGAGCAATTAATCCAGGCTGCATGGGAACACAAGGCTGCACCGCCCACATGGCCTATGGGAACACAAGGCTTGCGTCGCTTGCATTGCGAACAATACGAGGTTGTGAGGGGAGGGGGAAAGGGTGGAGGGGGGGGAACTTGCCCCATTCACCCACACGCCTCGCCTGACCATCAGGCTGCTTCTTTCTGCTTCTTTCTTCTGCTTTTGGTTGCATGCAAGGAAAGCAGCTAAGTCTTTATTTCTCTCCCCGAAACTCCACCAGAAATAAATCTTTGGGACCCTGCAAGGCATTCTACTCCAAGAGGCTGCACCGGCATGACAAATCTCACAAAGACTCATTTCTGGCAGAGTTTGGGGGAGAGAAAGAAAGACTTCTGCTGCTTCTGCTGCTTTCCTTAACATGAAACCAAAAGTCTCTCTCTCTCCCCCCACCTCCCGAAAACGGAGCTGGAGATGGTATCCTCCAATCTCAAATAAAGAATGATTGATTGGTAGGAAAATGGGCTGGGGAATTCTCCTGCAGACTTTTTTGGGGATTTTCCCAGGGTCCCTGGTCCGCGGGATTTAAAATTATGAATTTGGTAGTCCCGGAGGTCCAAAAGGTTGGTGACCCCTGGTCTAAAGGCTAGAAAAGTGAAAATTTTTGTCAAGGCACATTTTCACTTACAATTCTGAAGAAACACAAAGAGAACAGAACACTTTTGCTCCATGTTGCATAAAATATTTTAATCATATTACAGATTAGACGAATCTGCTTCCTCTCTCCTGTGGAAATGCTCTTTCTCCTTTCCAGATTTAACCAACATGCTACTCACCATGGTACATTTTCACTCACATTAATGTAATTCATAGAGCTCATCAAACCAGAACCTACAGTTGGCCTTGCTAGGAGTGTTGCAAATGTCTTTATCCACTTCATACTTGCACTAACATGCAGCTCCTGAAACTGCTCTTTTGTTCCCTTCTTGTGGACCTGGCATCTTACTTGAGCTTACCGAAAATCAGCCGGAGAGCTTCCACCCCCATTTTGAGATTGGAAACACATGGTAGCTATCGCATGAGTGATAAAATAAGCTTTTTTTTTCTTAAAAAAAATATAATTCTCAGCAAAATGCAAATGTAAAAAAACCTTATATTTGGGGATTCATCAGATGGAATGGGTTTGAACAGAATAGAGCTGGAAGGGACCCTGGAGGTGTTCTAGTCCAGCCCCCTGCTCAAGCAGGAGAACTTATACAATCTCAGACAAGTGACCGTCCAGTCTCTTCTTTAAAACCTCCAGTGATGGAGCGCCCAGGATTTCTGGAGGCAGGATTTCTGTTCCCCTGGTTAATTGTCCTCCCTGTTAGGAGGTTTCTGCTTAATTCCATGTTGCTTCTCTCTTTGGTTAGTTCCCAACCATTGTTTCTTGGCCTGCTCCCTGGTGCTTTGTGCTTCAATTGTCCGAAAAATCTTTCATTATTCTCAATCCTTGAGGATTTCAAATAACTAGTCACATGATTTGTCACTAGTCTGGCAAATTGCCATCTATGGAATATGAAACCTGAACCTACACAAAGATATAAATATTATTTTTGTTTCACTAACCTTTATCTGTCATTGTATCTTGGTGAAAATAGACTAGCTTTTTCTTTTTAAGCTGGATTGTTTCTCACAGAGAAGTACTCAACAATTCTTTTTATTGGACCCAAGGAATGTGCATAGAATAGCTGCCGAAGTGAGTAAACACAGGTCATCCATAACTTACAACCACAATTGAGCTGAAAATATATGTCGCTAAGTGAGATATTTGTTAAGTGAGTTCTGCCCCATTTTACGACCTTTCTTGCCACAATTGTTAATAAACCATTACAATGGTTAAGTTAGAAACATGGTTCTTAAGTGAGTCTGGGTTCCCCATTGACTTGCTTGTTAGAAAGTTGCACGACCCGAGGACATTGCAACTGTCATGAATATGACTCCGTTGCCAAGCATCTGAATTTTGATCATGTGACCATGGGAATACTGCAATGGTCATAGGTGTGAAAAGTGGTCCTAAGTCCCCTTTCTCGGTACCATTGTAACTTTGAACAGTCACTAAATGAACTGTTGTAAGATGAGGACTGCCTGTATCAACATCCTTATTCTAGAGAATGTGCTACCATAGTAACAGGTGGTAGTGAAATAATTAGGCTTTGTGGGTGTGGGAAATGTGCTGGAGGTTTAGAGAATGAACTGTATAACATGAGGGAAAGCTTTATTGTTTATGCTTGCTTGCTTGCTTACTGCGCAGTCGCAACTCTTTATCTAAATAGGCCAAGGTCAACAGGCAGATGTCTGCATCACCACCTGAAGATGCCCCATTGTTGTGTACATGACATTATACACAACTTCAATTGGATGAACAATTTGAACTATTGTGGGTGGGAATGTTACCATCACTTTGTATAAGTGTTTTTCGCATGCAATTCCTCAGATTCAGAATTGTTATGATGCTACCACTTGATTTCCAGTAAAAAATATCTTTTTTCTATATAATGGAGTCTAAGCATTTCTTTCTTGGACTTTGAATGGAGCAGCACCTGACACAGCTTTTGACTCCTCAACAAATTTATGCATCCAAAATGGCCCCATCCGCAATCAAAGGTCCTCAGGTGGGAGAGACAGAAATGGGAGAGGAGGGGAAACATGGTGAAATAATCAAGGGGAAAAAAGGCAAAACTGGCTTGAAGCCTGAACAGGAACAGACTACTGTACGGTGTAAAAATTGGTTACAGGTCATGCTTCTATATACTGAATTAAGAATTTTCTACTCACCATATAAATCAAGAACTGCCAACTAACTAAATCAGTCTGTATCGTCCTTGCTGTGACTTTTTGGATAATATGAGGCGCAAAAGTCACCAGTAGAAACATTCCAACAAGCATCACTGTTCCACCTTGAAACACATTTAAATAAACATTTTTTCTGTTATTGCATTTAAAACAACGCACAATAAAAAAAAAGATAATACACACCTGTCCAATAAATAATTGCACTGTTAAATTAATTTGCAACCCAAACAAAAAGATAAAACAAAATGAGATGTTAAATTGATACGAGCAACTTCAATATATCACATATACATTAATAACTCTTATATTTATTTATATTATATTTTATATTTATATTGATCTTGTTATATTTTCTGGTAAATGATTATTAAATCTATGTCAAAGGGAAATCCATTTAGATAATCATTTTATTTCTATACTATACATAGGACTCCCTTCCTGTTCTGACCAAGGCTTCCTGAGTTAGTAATTAAGCACACACTTAGTCCAAACAACTCTCTTTTTATTTCAAAGCTGGGAATTATGTTCATTCCCAGCTCGTATTGAGTCCCAAACAATCCCTCGAGATAAGCACCCACCTTTATCTCCTTTGAATTGCTGCCAACAACTAAAGTGCCAAATTAACTGTAAACAGCCAAACCAAATACAAAGTCCACACAGAGCTTCAAGGTTTAATCCAAACAGAGCGAACAGTGTTGCTTCCTGCAAGGTTCCTGTCCCTTTGCACCTTTATATCATGGGAGAGGCAATCACCTCCAAGCCTTACTCCCGAGTTGCCCCTTTTGTCTTAGCTGCTCTTGCCTTCTGGCAGCTTTGTGCATACACGCACTGGGAACAGGCTCCCCTTGTTCTTCTGCCTCACTGCTGTCAGATTCTGGAGGCTCCAGAGTCAGCACATAACTCCCAGATGGTCCTGGCCCCATCTCTGTATCGGATGCAGGACCCTTGTCCAAGTCCTCCCCAGACTCCCGGATTGGCCCATGTTCTACCCCACTGTCCGATTCTGCTGCCGTCTCCACAGGCTGCCGGCAGACCACAACACTTCCCAAATAATCTTGATTTTTTTTAAAAAAAAATGAGGAAATCATTATTATGTAGCAATTTTGTAAATGTTAATAGAAATGACCTAAAAGGTTTATTGTTTATTTTTTCAAGATTTTATTTGTAAACAAAATGTGAACATTAAATTAGGATTCTTTAAACAGAAAAATATCTTCTTTCTTTTGAATTTAAAACCCTGTGCTTCCAGAGTCAACCCATGGAAAATATCTGGGGTACAAAAGACTGCACAGAAATATTAATGGGATTATTTGAAAGGGGGAGAAAAATGCAGAGGCGTGGCAGAATTCTATAAAGTATTTATGTGCTTACGCAAATCCTCCTAATACTCATTCTCTTTGTCATGATATTGCTAATGTTAATGGAATGCAGCCACATCGTTAAAAACCTCTGTGGCAGAGATACTTACAGAAATAAATCAACACAGACTATGGCTTCAAACTATGAGAAGCACCTAAGAAGAACCTGATCAGCTGAAAAATAAATTCTCTGTACATCCCATTAATCAACTACGTATTCCAGGATTAGTGCAATCTAGTCTACAGTCTACAGAGACTATTCCATAGGCTGTATTATCTACTTCTTATTTGCATAGGAACTCAAAAATCAGCTTTCTCTAACATAGCATTGCCTGGGAGATTTGTAACACCAATATATCTGGAGAACACCAGCTTGTCCAAAGTCATTTCTTGCAATTTGTGGAAAAGGGGAATACTTCACAGAAGATGAGGTTTCCATGAAGATGGGAAATTTGGGCAGGAAAAAGCACCCAAAACTGTTTCATTTAAATAGGAAGAAGTGATGAGTAGTTGTGGCTTCTCAAAAGTAACACAAAAATTTCACATGCTGCACCTATTACTGTTCTTTTGACCTATGTTCTTGACATAATTACCAGTCAAGTTCATATGGTTCTACCATCTGGATCAACCACATCATAGTTATCTTTTCTTACTTGCTTCTGGGTCCCTGGAATTGACTCCAACCAAGATTACACTTGAAGTCACATCCTTAAAGGTTCAAAGGCACTAAAATATTTATCCTTCATGAGCCCCCTTCATGAAGTTTTTTTAAAATCAATTAATATATAAATTCTTGCCTGTTATTTTAAATGTACAGGTGTTAATACATGTCATGGATTTTATGGTTTAGATGCTTCTGATTTTATAATACTGTATGACGTGATCATCAATTGTAATATGTTATTGCATTAATTGCCATTTTATTCTATGTCTGTGCAATGCTTAATTATAACTGCATAATAAACAGAACAACTACTGTCAGGACTAATAACATTTATTTATAATCAACCTTGTTGAGTTTAATGAAAAGTTTCTCCAGAGACCCTGCTTTCCACCCTAGTCAAGCAGATGCTCCCAACATGGTCATAATCAGGACTAGGAAGTAATAAAATACTGTAGAGGTATCTAAAGTAGGTGGCCTGGACCAGAAGAAGCAAAGGCTGTCCTGGGGAGCTTCAATGCAATAAGGAAGTAAGTAGAACTGGACAAAATTTAAATTTAAATTAAACCTAATCTTATCAAACATTAAATAACCAAAGATGTAACTCTCTGTATGTTTAACGGTTTGGCTCTTCTCTTTGACAAGTTAGTATTTGACACCAACTTTTTGGAGAGGCTCTGAGGGACATGTTCACACTGTTCTTTAGGGTTAGCATTATCAATCAGAACACCCCTTGTGCCAGTTTCATCATGTTCTTCTTAACAACTTTTGTTGAAAAGGAAAAAGACTCAGCTACCAATGGGGAAACACAAAAGGGAGATGATATTATCTAGCATAATGGGACATTCAAAGGCAGAAGCAGCAATTGAACTTCCTATGCTTTCTTTGCAAGCATCCTAATATCAGTTATTTTCTTATAGTGAATCTGGACAATTTTACACACAGCCATTATGACTCATACTCTTTGGGCATCAACTATCCATGGTGGGTGTAAAATACACTATTTCTTGGTTTTGCTCAATTCACATAGGCATGCCTCTGTATTATTTATTGGGCAAAAAAATCTTGAACATATGCATACTTCCCAAGCCACATGAGCCATTCCTTTTAAAATAATTAGCTCACTTATCAGCAAAGTAGCGAAGACATAAAATGTATGAATAAATCATAAATTGTATATGTTTCACATATAGCTGACAGAAAATTCTCCATTTGTAATGGAGACCATCAGATGAAAACAGGATAACTTTTTTTGCACAATTAGCTTCTGAATCTGATCTTGGAGTTTGTTCCTAAGAAGGAAAATCAGTCAGAATGTCCCACTCAAGTAATATAAAACTACAAAAAGGATTATTGTAAATAAAGTTTGGGACTGTAAGTCATCTTTAATATCTTAAATTTGCAAATGACTGCTGTAATTTCAGTGCCAAAATAACATTGGACTGTTAACTTATCTAAAAGAATAAAGATGTTTGAAGGTAATAATTATTAATCAATTATACATTAATAAATTTATATTAATTAATATAAACTTGTTTGAGATGGTAAGAAAAGTTCAATATATTCAAAAGATTCAACAGCAAAATTTTATTAAAATACTTTTTGTATTATATTAATGTTTAAATTGTGCGGAATTACAGTGAAGGTGATGTATTTGCAAAGTTAATGTTTTCAAAATAAACAATACATCAATTAATAATTTGGCAATGATTGTTTATGGTACTTACCCAATATACTTTGAGAGCTAAAATGCTCTTTTAGGAATAAGACAGCTATAATGGCACCACCTGGGGAAGAAATGTTAATATTACGTAAGATTCTCTCTCTCTCTCTCTCTCTCTCTCTCTCTCTCTCTCTCTCTCTCTGTCTCTCTCTTCCTCCTCCCCTCCCTCCCTCCCTCCTTCTCCCTCTATCAATCTTTCCCTCTATAGTCAGTCTTGATAAGTTATTTTGAAAGTGCAATAAGCAAAGCTAAGTGGGTTAATGGAGAATTCTGGGACATCTAAAATAAGTACCCAGCATAGGTTGTCTAGGGGAAGGGTCAAAATTGTAAAGCTCTATCAACTAAATCTTTTCAGCATTTGGCTAATGCAAAAAGCATTCTGCTCTGCCTTAGCCATGGTAAATTGCTTACTGTTCAGAACTTTTAAGTTTGAAGAATTAGGACTACATCTATAAATTTTCTTAAGGATCTAGGACTCCTCCGTTGTTTAGGAGCAGCGCAATGGGAATCAAGATGTTGGCCATGGCAGCATAATCAAGGCCTCTCTGTACACTTGTTTGTCAATGCACATAAACAAGAAAGGTGCTGGGTTACCTCTCCCTTGCGGATGCCACTGTTTGGGAGATTACGAAGGTAGTTTTAGTTCGGATTTTTTTATGACTATAAGTTGCCAAAAGCCCCTTTGTAGCTGGTGGTATACAAATTGTAAATTAAAGAAAGAAAATTTAACTGCAGCATCTAAAGTGTTCCAACTACTCCTCTATTAGTTCACTGAACACTTGGGATTTAAGTCTGGGGAGTGGAAACCACCATGCAGTTTTACAGGATGGGGAGGCCTGTCAATGCATAAAAGTTCTAAATAACTTTTTCTTAATGCCTACAAGTTCACAATATTTTGGCATTCAAATCCCATGGGAAAACAACAACAAAATCTTGACAACCTTGTAAAAGATGGGCCATTTTAATTTTTCTTCAGTTTAGCTTTGGGGAATCTGTGCACGCTGCGTTACTGAGTTGTGTTTATAAGGATGTAGATTAGAAGATCATCAAAGTCAGGCATTCATTTGCAATTCTGACACGGTTAAATTAAAGAGAATAAAAACGAATAACCAGTACAGAGATTTTGCCTGTACAAAGCAATCATCAACTAAGAAACCGGTGAAAAGAATTAATTATGTCCACTCAGATGGCTTCTTCAGAAAAAAAAACACCTCGCCCTTTATCAAGCTCCTATTTTGATGCATTCCTCATCTTTGCATCTATAATTTAAAGTGAGTCATGCTGAGAGCACTGGATGAAAGTCAACTGGCTGTGCTTGCTAAGGCAACATTTTACATAGCATATTCATTCTCTTACACATTAATCTGTTCAGCACCAATCGCCATTTCTTTCTTTTCACCAGTTGCATATCACTATTGGGCTCATGTCTGGCCACAGATTCTAGTGTTGTAATAATATGACCTGTCTAATTCTGTGACTTACCTTCCTCTTCTACCCTAATTCTTGCAAATTATTCCAGCTACTGAAATTCAACTCCCTTTTAAATGTCCTGTAGTTGGTGACAAGCATCTGTTTGCTTATTACAACACTATTAGATATCTCATGATGATGTTGGCAACTCACAGCATTTGTGTTTATAAGCATTGGGTAAATACTTGATGTAATTATAATAAGCGCAGAGGTGATAAGCTCATTATGTAATATCTCCCTGCAGGTATTTAGCACACAAAGAAAAAAAAAATACTGCACTGTTATAGCAAACTATAGAAAAAAAAATATCCAGCATATTTTAGCACTTTATTTGTGTACTCTACAGCAGCCAAACTCTCAAATATTATCACTTGCATCTTCCTAGGATTCTACCACCTAATTTTTGTTTCAATCTGCCACAAGCTCTCATCAGGCTTTATATTAACTCTTTGGCAGTCTTTGGGAGATTATTTCTCATGATTTCTAGTAAGAAGACTTTACATTCAGGCAATCTGCTTATTTCAGCTGTTCCTTTCTGAAAAAAATATATCCAGCATATTTTATTTTGCCAATGATCCATAAAAATAGAAAACTGACTTGCTCTCAGGGGATTAAAAAGAGAAATAGCCACCTGCAAAAATGTGTGTGTTTTAGTAGGAATTCTCTTTCTCCGGGAAATATAATTCCCCCACCTTTAAGTAATTTAAACATAGTTGCTGTAAAGAGCTACCGAGTTCTATATGCAGATTAAAAATGTGATCCTTTTGGAGATGCACTTAAAATATATATCTACTTAGGTCATCACTTCATGTGAAACATTTAGGCTGACAGCTTTCGCAAGCAAAAAGTACTGGTATCCAAGCAACATTAAACTACAACAGAATGATCGAAAGGAGTGAATGTGGAGGGGAAACACTTCAGAATATAAATCACTATTCCCTCCAAGATCCACTCACATCACAATTTCAGTCTTGCATCTCAAATGGATCCCCTTAGCCTGCAGGAGTTGGGGAATGGACTGACTCCCAAATAGCGTCCGTATTGAAAACTATGTATTAGTGAGAAATAAGCTATGAAGAGCTTTTTTCTCAAAAACGACCAATCTATGTGGAACAATTTGTATTGTGCTTTTTAAGAGTGGTTTACAATGTGAAAATGCCTCAGCAATATACAGTGGTACAGTTCTGATGTAACTTATTAACTAGGCCCAAATCTTCTCTAAAGATGAAATGTCTCTAAAAATATCTCAAGTTTAACTGTTATAGAACAAAAATTAATTGATGTGAGTTATCAGCAAGGCTTATATGATCCTTAGATGAAACATACAAATATGCTGTGACTGAATAATATAGAATTCCAGATGGAAGTAAAGAATTTACTACAACAAAGTAATCAGTTATCTCTCCTCATGTACATTTCCCAAGAGGCAAAGGTGTATTTTCTGGGCTAGGCATAATAGTTTGCTTTTGGCATTATTTCAAAGAACATACATATTCTAAGATCCCATATAAGAAAATGTGTTTCCCCTATGGAACTAAGGGATAATGAAACAGATCAATGTGTCATTCAATGTAGCATCTATACACACATTCACCATTCTTACATGTTATCCCTTCTTCATCTGGAAGAACAAGTAATATCATATTTATATGATTTTTTCTTTTCACAAAACTCTAAATCTATAACTCAAATTGACCGGACAACCCATCAATAGATTATCTCACCTCCTTCAAACATCTGGATAGTCAGAAAGACTGACAAGTTTACAGCAAAAACCATCCAACTGAGAACTTCTTAACTAGATCAGTTTGGGGTCAACTGCCAAGGAGATTATTTTATTGGATTATTTTACTGAATATGCTTATGCATTCCATGGGTAATGGAATGTTTTCAGATATGTTATATTAATTTTACTCTATTTTGATGACATGTTATGATTTGATATGGCCATCTGATTAATCAGTAAACAATAAACTTAAACAATATAACCTAGATTATAACAAAATACTGTGTGGTGGCAATGAAAATTAGGCACCAACTAATGCAACATCTCCAATAGTTTGTTGGTTGACCATCTTGATGTCAGTTTGTTGGCCATCTTGATGTCATCCAATGTTTTATTTCATTTTAAATAAATGCACCTTGGCTGTAATAATGTATTTTGAAATTTAAGACGTTGGCGTTTAACTAGCATAAGCCCTTACAATCAGTAGCATCCTAAGATGTTTCAGCTTGCGTGGAACCAGTCACATGTACCAACCATGCACTGCTTCTGTTTTTTACTGTTTCAGAACAAAGACAGTATTCAGCTTGGCAGGAACAAGTTGACAACAGTAAGACATCTGCATGGAATTATTTTTTCTAAGACTGTCATTTGTCTGAAAAGTTCTGAGAACTGTCATGTGTATGAGAACATTAATAGCAAACTCGATTTTCAGTGCTAGACAAAATGAGACCAACTAGCATTCAGAAGAGGAGACTGCGATTTCTGAGCAGGACAGTTCTATGACATAGCCACATGCTTTCTAAAGAACCTTTGGTACCAATTTGGTACCATTTGTTTGGTACCAATGGAAGAGAATATTTCTAGCTCAGGGTTGAACTATGGGGTCCCTGTTACTATCTGAGGTTGGCTGTTTTCTTGTAAACATTTCATTACATAATTAGGTAATGTTATCAGTGCTAGAAAATCCCATTTCCTTCTAGAACTGATGATGTTATCCAGCTGGGTAATGGAATGTTTTCAAGAGGACAACCAAGCTCAGAAGTCAACAAGGGCCCCACAGTATTGTTTGGGTTCATTCTAACACACATAAAGTGAAGGATAAGAAGTCTCACCAATGACAGCCACACTTCCTAAAGGAGCAACAACCATAACTGGAGCAAATCCATAGGCTGCGAAGTTCCCAATTTCTCCAATTCCCATAAATATAATTCCACACCACCAGAGTTTGCTTCTGTAACAAGGTTTCTGAATGACTTGTTGGGTCAACCGAAGATGAGAATATTTCTGAAAGTAAGATATGAGGATGAAAGATATGAATTAATAGATTAATGGTAAGTGAGCATTAATATGGTACTACAAATATTTTCCACCTTTGTGAAATAATACAAAACTGTGGCAATTATATGAATCTTAAATAGGATTTCTAAATAAGAATTTATAGAATAAAAACATCAGGAATCAAGAGTCAGTATTCTGTGATACAAGTTTGTAATGCTTGGGTATTTTGGACTTTCACACAAAAATATTTCAGAAACCTTGAATATTTAAGGGGGTCTCACATCAATGCCAAGATAGGCATTTTGTTTTAAGAAACCAGAAAGGAAACTTCAGTCGTGTGTTTGTTGCTTGAATAAGGGGAACATGGAATGGCTAGAGAATATAAATAAAAGGATTTATCAAAAAAATAAATGGAATATTGGTTGTGTATGCCCATGAATATTAATTGAGAAATTATCTTGACCCAGTAGAAATTTCCATTAGCAACAACAGAGCTGTTTGCCTTTTCTCTTTCTCTCCAAAAGCCACTTCTAGGTTTTCAACTTTTTTGTAAGTCATTTCATTCCTAAGATTCGTATCTTGAAGGTGATATGTCTTTCATGCTTCGTAAGACTGGTGGCATAAATGTAATGCAGAAGCGTCTTTCAATTGTTAAATGGCTCAATTGGCAAGATAAATTGACCAAATTATTAAGTCATGGGGGAAACGAAAAATATAATTGAGACCTTTTATAAAAATTGACTACCTTTCATTGGTTCTCAGAATACAAATAATTGAGATTTGCTTTTACATAAAAGTGGTTCCTATGATTTATTTATTTCATTATATTTATGAATGTATAACTTCCCACTCCAAAAGTTGATATTAATACAGGATGTAATGCTATAAAACACACACATTAATTTCAAAAGATATATATAGCATTGCGTTCTAATATATGGGCTTAATTTTATTAAAAATGATTTTTATAAGCATTTCTTGTTCTTATGGTTATAGTTCTACATTGAGATGTTTTTGCCCATGTATTGCCCACATATGTTTTGCATTGCACTTATGCATATTTACATAAATCAGAAAGAAGTATGGGCCATGTTTTACAAATTATAAATAATATATGAATACATATAGTAACCACATTGCAACTATAATGTAGCTCAATACTACCTTATCTTAGAGCAACATCAACTAATACTAGACTTAGTCAATCTTAGTGAAATCAGTTACATTTAAGGTGCCACAGCAATTTTATCTATTATTTTAAAAGCCTGCTTTAAGTGCGACTAAATTCCAGTTTCATCTAAGGCCTCTGTCCCAATCTACATATAGTTCTATAGCTTGCAATACAATGAAGTTTTTCATACCTGCAGATTCAAGGAGATGCTGATAAAAATGTTTCCTGTGATTGCCAATAAGATGCCAAAGAGCAAAGTCTGAAAAATATACATATAATCAGTTAGACAGATATAATTTTCAAAATTTCTGGCATCTATTCCGATACAGGTAGTCCTCGACTTCCAACAGTTCATTTAGTGACCATTGAAAGTTACAAGGGCACTGAAAAAAAGTGACTTATGACCATTTTTCACACTTATGACCGTTGCAGCATTCCCATAGTCATGTGATTTATATTCAGATGCTTGACAACTCACTCACATTTATAATGGCTGCAGTGTCCTGGAGTCGTGGGAATCTCCTTTTGCAACCTTCAGACAAGCGAGGTCAGTGGGGAAACTAGATTCACTCAACAACAGTGTTACTAACTTAAGAACTGCAATGATTCACTTAACAAACGTGGTGAGAAAAGTCGTAAAATGGGGCACACTCACTTGACAAATTTCTCACTTAACAACGTAAATTTGGGGGCTCAATTGTAGTTGTAAGCCTTGTACTTCTATTCTCTTATAAAATCATTGGATTTTTAAATCTTTCTTAGATCACATTGTTCTATAAATTGACTTGAGAAGACTCACAAGTGACATCAAGTTTTAAACAAGCTCTGGGTTGGTACTAAAATATATGGGGGGGGGGGTGTCTGTCTGTCTATCTGTGTCTGTCTGTATTTGTCTGCCTGTCTTATCATAAAGCTTTATCTGTCCCTAAAGAAGACAGGACTTGGGTACAGAGTATTATTCCAAATAACAATTCCAAGAACTGTGTTTACTTTCTGGAAAAAAGTGTCAGAAGACACACGCCAGTAGGGAAAGGGTGTCCAAGGGTGTTTCCTGACCTTGTACATACTCATTTGGATAATAATCAAATAACAAATCTGTCTGAAAATCAGGCTGTAGCTATTGAAAAATCTTACAGACTGGAACTAGAATAAAAAGTTAGGGGGGGGGGGCGGAGCTGGCGTTGCGACAATACGGCATGCGATCTTGGAGGTTAGCATAACTTATTTATTTATTTATTTTTATTTGATTTGTCAATTGCTTACAAGATAATAGGTATATTATGAATACATGAAATGGGTACATATAAGAAAAATAAAAGAAACAATAGGACAGGGATGGTAGGCACGTTGGTGCGCTTATGCATGCCCCCTACAGACCTCTTAGGAAAGGGGTGAGGTCAATAGTAGACAGTCTGAGATCGCTGCCGATATCTTTGCTCCTGGACAGTCCAATCGGATCTAAACCGTCCCGAAGAGACGGTGAATGTAAAGAGCGTATCCTGTCGATCCCAGGGATACCGCAAAGTCCCTGGTAGATCCAGGAGAAGCTCTTCTTGCCAGCGGCAAAGAGGCAGCCATTAAAGCTGAAGTTGGGACAGCTCCGAAACAAAAGAGAACGGAAAGAGAAAGTGTGCTGGTTTGGTGAGAACTTTTTCTTTATTTTAAGATTTGAAAGGACACCCTAAGGAAAAGAAAGAATCTGTAAAAGTTTTGACAGAATTGATTAAGTGGCGATTTTAAACAGGAATGTCAAAGTAATATTATTTTTATTTTCTCATTGCTGGATTTTCTACACATGACTTTATATTTTGAAACTGGATTGGGTTTTTTTTCTTCTTTCACCTATTCTTTCTCTCCTTTTTGACTTTATAATATTCTAGGCTAGAGACTCCCTTTTAGTCATCTTTTTAAATATCTTTTTCCCTTTTTAATTAGTTTTTATTATATTTTGTTTGGAAAAGGAGGGGGAAAGTGAAAACAAAAGAAACTTTGTAACACTGCCAACTAGAGGCATGGAAATATTCTATTTCTTTTTTTTGACCAGACAAAGCTGAGAAAGAACTGAGACTTCTTTTCAAGGACATTGCTATTTGATAAGATAGAGGGAAGAGCATGGGAGAGTACTATTGCAGGTGCTCTTCTGGGTTTCTATCAATAGCTGGAGTCTGGTGTTGAAGCTTACAGGAAAAAAAAAGGTGATAAGACTCTGGAGAAGAGAGTTATAAATTTTAACAAAAGCCTTGGATAATCAAACAAGGTGCAGTGTGCTCTTTCTATTTTTTTTAAGCTGCGCTATTTCTTACTTTAACAAACGCCCTCCTTACTAGTTTACTTTTTGTAATAGCTATTTGGATTTTTGGCCTTTTGGAACTTGTTTTTGTATTTTTGTCTTTCTTTTTGTCTTTTGAAGTCAATTTTTTACATTTGCATTTTATTTTAAAGGAAAAGCTTTAGTATTAATGATTTCCTTCCTTTTCTTTTTAAGGGAGTAGTCTCTTTTCTTTTTTCTCTCTCCCTCCCTTGTATATTTTTTACCTTCTATATAGGTTTTTATTATTATTATTATTATTGTGGCTTTCTTTTTTTTCTTATGCATCCTTTTATACCCGAGACCTCTTAATTGGATTAAGGTGTTGAAGAACCTGAAGAACTTTTCTTTTCTCTTTTTAAATTTTTTACTTTTTACTTTTCCGCCTTTTTCAGGATTTAACAATTTTTTCTTTTGTGTGTGTGTTTATGGTCTTTTCTTCCATTTTTGAGTTTTTACTGCTATCTAGCCAATCAATTGGATTAAGGTGTACAAGAACCTGAAGAAATTTTTTTATTATTATTATTGCTACTATTTGGTTTCTTTTTTCCTATTATTTTTATTTGGAATTGCAATTGGTTATTTCACAAGTGGATTAAGGTCCAGAAGAACCTGAAGATTCTGAATTGTCCGAAATGAGTAGGAAACTAACAGCCCCTGATTCCTCAACTTCAACTTCTTCCTCTTCACCATCTAGAGGACAACGTTCAATACAGACAATGTTACAGCAAGAAAAAGAACAGGAAAAAGTGACCCTGCAGATGATTATGCAAGGAATTCAAAATATTCAAATAAGAACAGAGAATATTGAAAAGAGAACAGAGAACATTGAACAAAGAACAGGGAAAACTGACGAAAAGGTGGAGAACATTCAAAAAATGATGATGAAGTATGATGAGAGATTCCAAAAAATTGAAGAAGATAAACAAAACCTAGCTGAGATAATGATAGAAATTTTGGCTGAAGCTTTGGAAATAACTAAAGAGGAGATGATGGATGAAATAGATGAGGTTTATCGAGTCTTCACAAGATATGCAATGAAAAATAGCTTACCAGGAGAAGTTCACATCAGATTTACAAAGAAAGCCATTAAAACGCAAATATTGCAAGTGGCAAGAGAGAAAATATTGAAATATAAAGACAAGGAGATTGTGGTCCTGAAACAAGTACCCAGAAGAATGAGAGAGATGAGAAGAGAATACTGATTTCTGACCAAAATGCTACTTAAAAAAGAGGTGAATTATAGATGGCTGATTCCAGAAGGTTTAATGTTCACATGGCAAGAACAGAGACATAGAATTGACTCAGTTGAGAAAGCTGAATCATTTTACACAGAATTTTTTGGAGGGAAAGAGGAAGAGGCAGAAAAAGAAATCTCACTAATTGAATTCCAAGAGGACTGCCAAATGGCGACTGAAAAAGAAGAAGGTGCAGTAGGTGGAAAGGTGGAAGCCAAAGAACAACGTGAACCAAGATCTACGAGAGCTGCTAAACCTAACTACAAAATATAACCATGGAAGATAAAAAACTGATTACAATTAATATAAATGGACTTAACTCAGCTGTTAAAAGAAGGAAAACTTTCTATAAATTAGAGAAATTAAAATTTGATATAATCTGCCTCCAAGAAGTACATATCAAAAAGCAACATGAACAATTGTTGATACAGCCAAAATTAGGGAAAATATTTACTTCTTTGACACAATGCAAGAAAAAAGGAGTGGTTTTATACATTAAAGATATTATCCCAGTGAAATTGATCTATACTGATGATGATGGAAGAATACTAATGGTGGAAATAATAGACAATAATATGAAAACACTCCTGATTGCAATCTATGCCCTGAACGACAATCCAGAAGAATTTTATAAAAAATTACATATGAAAATAATTGAACTGGACTATGCTAATTTAATTATGATGGGAGATTTTAATGGAATTGTAGATAATAAACTGGACTATACAGCACAGAAAATAACAAAGCAAAACAGAAAGACTCTCCCTAAATCTTTTTTTAAAATGGTAGATGAAAGATACTTAAAAGATACATGGAGAGAAAGAAATGCTAAAACTAAACAATACACCTTCTACTCAAATAGACATTTATCATGGTCCAGAATAGATATGATATGGATGTCAACAGAATTGTTAGCTAATATTCAAGAAATAAATATTGAAACAAGTACTTGGGCAGATCACAATCCAATGACAATTAAATGGAAGGGACAAAGAAGAAGATCTAGATGGACGTTAAATAGTACTATATTAAAGGAAAAAGACTTCACACAGTGGATGGAGAAAGAACTGTCTTTCTTCTTTAGAGAAAACAAAAAAGAAGATACATCAATCTAGAACGTATGGGATACAATGAAGGCATATGCCAGAGGCTTGATAATAGACTATACAAGGAAAAGAAATACCATGAAAGACTAGCCTCTAAGGAATTAGAGGATGAGTATAAAGGACTCGAAAAAGAGCTACAGAAAATGCCACAGAAAAAGGACATTAAGTTAAAAATGGATATAATTAAACATAAAATGGGTCTAATAGAAAAATAAGAATTAGCACAGAAAATCAGAGGTGCTAAACAGAACTACTTTGAAGATGCAAATAAACCAGGTAGATGGTTAGCATATAAATTGAGAAAGGAGAAAGAATCAAGGAAAATATTGCAATTAATAGATGACCAAGGCCAAGTTTGCTATGGTAGTAAAGAGAAGAAGGAAATCATACGAGACTATTATGGGAAACTATACACACAAGAGAATATTGATGAGGAAAGAGTTAAACAGTATTTACAGAATGCTAATTTACCCCAGATACCTAAAGAGATTGAAACAATGTTAGAAAGCAATATAACGATGATGGAGTTAACTGAAGCACTCAAGAAGCAAAATAATGGAAAGGCACCAGGCCCAGATGGACTTCCGGCAGAATTTTATAAAACACTACAAGAATCGTTGACCTTTCATTGCTAGAAGTTATGAATGAAGTTATGTTAAAGAAGAAGATATCTAAATCATGGTCAGAAGCTTATATTACACTTGTCCCAAAAGAGGAGGCCAATCCATTACAAATCAAGAACTATAGACCTATTTCCTTACTAAACGCAGATTATAAAATTTTTGCTTCAATATTGGCAGAAAGACTTAAAAAATACTTAAACAATCTTATCCATCCTGATCAAAATGGATTTCTGCCAAAGAGACAAATTAAAGATAATATGAGAGTAATCTTGGACACTTTGGAATACTACGAGGCACATCCTGAAAAACAAATGGCTTTGATATTTCTAGATGCACAGAAGGCATTTGATAATGTGAATTGGTGATTCATGTTATTACAGCTGGAACAGATGGGCTTTGCTAAAAAATTTATTCAAGCAATAGAAGCTATATATCATAAGCAAACGGCAAAGGTAATGATAGAGGGAGAATTGACCGACTCTATTGATATAAGAAAAGGAACAAGGCAAGGGTGTCCACTGTCACCTTTGTTGTTTGTGTTAATCTTGGAAGTGCTAAACAGAAATATTAGAGAAGAAAAGGATATAAAAGGGATGAAAATTAAAAAGGAAGAATTTAAGTTGCAAGCATTCGCAGATGATCTGGTTTTCATTTTAGAAGACCCACTAGAAACAGCATTAAAATTGATAGAAAAGATAGAGGTATATGGGAAGGTGGCTGGTTTGAAAATAAATAAAGACAAAACAAAGATTTTGACAAAGAATATGTTATCAAGACAAAAGGAAGAACTGGCGGATGTATTGAAAATCCAGGTCACAAATAATATCAAGCACTTGGGGATACATTTGACAGCAAGATGCAGTGCACTAAAAGAGAATAACTATATTAAACTTAAGCAGCAGATAGCGCTAGATTTGGCGAAATGGGAAAATTTACAACTGTCATTAATAGGGAGAATATCAACAATCAAGATGAATATATTACCCAGAATTTTATATTTGTTCCAAACAATTCCAATTAGGCTTGGAAAAGATTACTTTGAAGATTTAAATAAAATTGTGTTAAAATATATATGGCAAGGTAAGAAAGCGGGAATAAAGTTAAAACTTTTGCAAGATGCTAGAATAAGAGGAGGGTTTGGTTTGCCTAATTGGGAGTTGTATTACCAAGTTACAAATTTGATGTGGGTTAAGGAATGGATAACATTAAGAAATACTAGATTGTTGACATTAGAAGGACATGATCTGTTGTTGGGGTGGCATGCTTTTCTATGGTATAAAGGAACTAAAACACAGGGGTATTTTAGAAGACATTATATATGGGAGTCTCTGTGGTTAAACTGGGAGAAGACTAAAAGACAATGTTATTTGAAAATTCCAGTCTGGCTATCGACTATTGAAGCATTTTCTTATCCTATAATATATAAAAAGGAACAAACAGTTAGATATGGTGAAATATTGAATGAAAAGGGTGAACTTAAATCTGTACAAAAATTAGAGGAACAAGGTATAAAGATGAATTGGTTTTCATATGCACAAATACATTCAAGGTATGATAAAGACTCTAAAACAGAAGGTTTCTATGATAAACTGACTGACTTAGATAAGATTTTGACAGGTACTGATGAAAAGGTGATTAAAAATTGTATGGATATTTATTAGAAATTAAACTAGAAGAACAAGTTAAAGAAACAATGATTGCTTGGGGGAAGAATTTTGGATATAGGATTGATCTAGAGAAATGGCAAAAATTGTGGTCTCAAAATTATAAAATGACAATGTCAACAGCATATAAAGAAAATTTGTATAAGATGTTTTACAGGTGGCATTTCCCCCCCGACAAGAATAGAAAGAATGTTCAAGAACAAATCTGAAAAATGTTGGAAATGTCATCAGACACCTGGCTCATATTACCATATGTGGTGAACTTGTGCGGATGCTAAAAAATACTGGACTAAAATCCAAACGTGGTTAGAAAAAATGACAAAAAAGCATATAGATTTGAAACCAGAGATATTTTTATTGGGAATTTTACCTGAAATATATAGTAAAGACTTGAAATACCTGATTGTAAATGTATTAACAGCGGCTAGGATTGTATTTGCTAAAAACTGGAAAAATGAGAAAATACCATCACAGGAGGAAATAATCATTAAGAAAATGTTGGAATGTGCTGAAATGAGTAGATTGACATTTGAAATCAGAGAACAAGATGATAAACAATTTTATAAAATTTGGGATCTATTCTATCAATGGTTAGACAATAAAACATGGTAATGAAATATGTAGATTCTTAGAAAATAATAAATATATAAAGATGTATTCTTTTCTTATTATATCTACAAAATGATTGTAGGATAGATATGAGATGATAATATGAACTGTCATAAAACAAATTAAGTAAAATATGATTATTTCGTAAAATGTGAATGAATAAAAGTATAGTCAAATGATTGATTAACAATATTAATGTATTTAATACTTGATTGAAAATATGAGAATATATGCAATGTAATTGTAATTGAAGACTACGAAATGGAAGCACAAAACAATTTGTAAACCAATCGGCACACTGTATGTATATATATGGAAGATGGCTTGATGTTTTTATGTTTTGTTTGTCTAAGTTCGTCTTAAAAACCAATAGATTTTTTTAAAAAAAAGTTAGTTAGTTTACTTTATTGTCATTGCAATGAAATCAAACACCATCTTTGAGGATGTTTTAAACTTTCTTAAGGCTATAAAGCTCTTCCAAAGAGGGAGAGGGCATCCAATGATCTTTTGGGCAATGACGTTAACCCTCTGGAGTGCTTTCCTATCTGCCACTGTACAATTGGCAAATCATACACAGGCGCAGTAAGTTAAGATAAGGGAAAGAGGTAAACAGGTAAAAATGGTTAATATGGAGTATAGTAGGGACACAGTGGCTCATTGGCTAAGATGCTGAGCTTGTTGATCAGAAAGGTCGGCAGTTCGAATCCCTAGCGCTGTGTAACGGAGTGAGCTCCCGTTACTTGTCCCAGCTTTTGCCAACCTAGCAGTTTGAAAGCATGTAAAAAATGCAAGCAGAAAAATGGGGACCACTTTGGTGGGAAGGTAACAGCGTTCCGTGCACCTTTGGCATTTAGTCATGCTGGCCATATGACCACAAAGATGACCTCGGACAGCACTGGCTCTTTGGCTTTGTAACGGAGATGAGCACCAACCCCTAGAGCCGGAAACAACTAGCACATATGTGCGAGGGGAACCTTTAGCTTTAGCTTTTATACAGTATAGATTGGTTTTTTTTTAATGTGCCTGAAGGCAGGGGTCTCCAGCCTCCAACCCATGGACTGGTACTGGTCTGCAGCATGTCAGGAACTGGGCTATGCAAACAAGTAAAGCCCCATCCATGGGGTGCAGGCAGTGCCCTCTGGTCCAGGGCAAAATCTTTCTTCATGCAACTGATCCCTGGTGCCCAAAAAGGCTGGAGGCCGCTGCCTAAAGTCCCCAGAAGACCAAGCAGCAAAATTCACAGTTACATTATTGTAGATAAAAACTTCTATAAATTGTTTTAAGAACTGCTTAACCTCTTCTGAAATAACACTGAATTTTCAAAAGAGAAAGATCGGCTCTTACTTCCATGATGCAAAACAGGAATAAGAATTGGATAAGGAATATGAACCATAATCATCAGATTCTGTTAACAGCACAAAAGATAAGTGGACATTGAACAGCCTTCTCTAGACCATCAGAAATATAGAATATAGAATAACACAGTTGGAAGGAACCTGGGAGGTCTTCTAGATCAGGGGGTCGCCAACCTTTTGGACCTCAGGGACCACCAAACTCATAATTTTAAATCCCGCGGACCTGGGAAAATCCCCCAAAAAGTCTGCAGGAAAATTCCTCATCCCGTTTTCCTACCGATCGATCATTCTTTATTTGTGATTGCAGGATACCGTCTCCAGCTCCATTCTCACGGGGACAGAGAGAGAGAGACTTTTGGTTTCATGCAAGGAAAGCAGCAGAAGCAGCAGAAGTCTTACTTTCTCTCCCCCAAACTCCACCAGAAATGAGTCTTTGTGAGACTTATCACACAGGCACAGCCTCTTGGAGCAGATGCCTTGCAGGGCCCCCAAAACTGGCGGAGTTTGGGGGAGAGAAAGAAAGACTTTTGCTGCTTTTCTTGTGTGCAGCCAAAAGCAGAAGAAGAAAGAAGTGGAAAGAAGCAGCCTGGTGGCCAGGTGAGGCATGTGAGGCAAGTTTACCCCCCTCCACCCTTTCCCCTCTCCCCTCACTACCTTGTGTTGTTCACAATGCAAGGGATGCAAGCCTTGTGTTCCTGTGGGCCAAGTGGGCAGCAAAGCCTTGTGTTCCTGCGCAGCCTGGATTAGTTGCTTTGGGGGGTGCTTTGGGGGTGACATTTCTCTGAGGACCACCAAAATTTTCTCGTGGACCACCAGTGATCTCCAGCCCACTAGTTGGCGACCACTGTTTTAGTCCAATCCCTGCTCTAGCAGGACACCCTATGCCATTTCAGACAAATGGAAATCCAATCTCTTCTTAAAACCCCCCACTGATGCAGCATCCACAAAATGACTGAATCTCAACAGATGCAGTAACAACAAACCCACCTCCCTCCATTCCGCACTTGAAGACAATCATTACAATGGAACATAATAAAAGTAATTTTTAAAACCATGCTTAAACTGGAATGTTAAAACAATAAACAGCAGAAGTTTACATTCAGTTCCCTAAAAGGTCTTTTCCAGTACTATGGAAGACTAAAGTTTGCTATGGAAGACATCTTGGAAAATTTAAATCCAGTTATAGTATTAGCAAGCATTAAAGATGTGTCTTATCCTTCATTAAAATGACAATTGTTCATTAACACCAAAGCTCATACTTAAAAAATAATGTTTAAAACCATGCTTAAACTGGAATGCTAAAACAATAAACAGATTTTCCCTGTGATGATTTACCCAGTTGTTGATTAAAAATTGACATTCTCCAATTCAAGGACCTCCCAAAAGAATTCACTGTTTACCTTTAGGATTTTCAGCAAATTTGGATTGAAAAGCATGTCAGTAAATTGTCATGTTATGTATCACTTTTAATTTGTTATTGATGTATGAATGTTGACTTTTTCTACAAAGGGTGATGCTTAATCCCCAATAGACAAGTTTAGCAACAGAAGCAAACTCCTTTCTATTCCTTTAATTATAATGGTGCCTGGATTCAAATTTGAAATTAAAACCCAGACATGTTCAAAATATGGGATGGGGAGGTGGAACGAAGAAGAGGATCTGATTGGTAAAAAAAATTATACTGTGTTTATTTGAGCACATAGCAATGGTCCTAAATCACAAAAGGAGAAAATGTGATCTGAAGAGATACGCCAGCGCAGTGTAAAATTACCCCCATTTTAATCCCCAGTCTAAGATTCCTGCAGTGCAGCAATGGGTAAGAACCTTATTTAGAAACGGAGAATCCTTCCAGGGAGCAGATTCTTGGTGTCCCCCCCATCCGTGCAGTTTCCAGCAGCTTTATAGCTTATCCTGACTTTCTTGGACCAGGGCGACTCTAGACCTGTTCCAAGCGGAGCGCATTTGGCTTAGACACTGTCCTCTGCCGAGGCTGTTCTCACCTTACTTGAAGAAACCTCGGAGGACTTTAATGGACCTTACTTCAGAGTAGATCCTAAGCCAGAGATCTCCAAACATGGCAACTTTAAGACTTGAGGACTTCAACTCCCAGAATTCTCCAGCCAGCGTAGCTGGCTGGAGAATTCTGGGAGTTGAAGTCCACAAGTCTTAAAGTTGCCAAGTTTGGGGACCCCTGTTCTAAGCAATCTTTCTCAACCTCGGCTACTTTAAGGCGGGTGGGCTTCAAAATATGGGATGGCTCCAGTCCAGTCTCCCAGATTTCTCCAGCCAGCAGGTTCCCCAGTATGCTGCCTGGGGAATTCTAGGAGTTGAAGTCCACCTCTCATAAAGTTGCTGGGGTTGAGAAACGCTCCTCCAAGCTAGTCCCTTAGAGAGGGCGAGAAGAAGCCGTCGGTACCAGCCTCTCTTCTCCTTACCTGTTCATTTGCAAAATACCAGCCTTGGGAAAGAAACTCGCGCCTGCTCGCCCTCCCTCCCAAAGTGGTGTTTTGGGGTAAGGGAGACGATCCCATAGTCTCTACTTCGCCTCCGCTTCTCCGGGCTCTTCCGCTACAGGAACGCCTCAAGCGACGCCGGGAGCCGAAGAAACCGGTTTTTAAGCCCAGGTGAACTTCCTGGGGCCGGAGCGCTTGGCGAAGGGAAGGGCTCTTGCCTCCGTGGGCCGGATGTTTTCACAACAGGTGTTTGTACATGGGGTGGGGTTGACCCAAAAGAGAATCAGGAACTGGAAGGGGCCGCGAATCGGGAAGAAAGCAGAAGAATGCCAGCAAAGCGAGGCGAGACGCTTTGCTGCAGCAGAAAATGTTTGTTTTGGCAGGTGAACTTTACTAATCTTTGAATAGCTACATAGGATAAACCTGTCTGACTTCTGATAAATAGGTAGGTACAGATACAAATTAACAGAGTTGGAAGGGACCTTTTGGTCATCTAGTCCAACTCCAGCCCCCTCAAGCAGACCCTACACCACTTTTGAGAGATGGCAGTCCAGTCTCTTCTTGAAGGCTTCCGGTGATGAAGCTCCCACCGCTTCTGAAGGCAAACTGTTCCATTAGTTGATTACTCTCACTGTCAGAAAATTTCTATTTCCAGGTTGAATTTCTCCTTGTTCAGTCTCCATCCATTATTCCTTGTCTGGCCTATAGGCGCTTTAGAAAATAGCTTGACCCCTTCCTCTCTGTGGCAGCCCCTCAAATATTGGAAGACTGCTATCATGTCTCCCCTGGTCCTTCTCTTCCCTAGATTAGCCAAGCCCAGTTCCTACAACTATTCATTGTATGTTTTAGCCTCCAGTCCCTTAATCGTCCTGGTTGCTCTTTTCTGCACTTTTTCTGGAGTCTCGACATCTTTTTTAGAATGTGGTGAACAAAATTGGATGCCGTACTCTAGGTGTGGTCTTACTAAGGCTTTATAGAGTGGTATTAGTACCCTCACTTGGTCTTGTCCTGCAAGCGTCTCCAAAAAAGATCCATGCTAGAAAGACCTTAAATGTAACCCTTTCCTGGTGGGTATTGCTGAAAGCAAGCTGCTGAAGGATTGGAGTGGTTCATTTCAGATAGCTGTAATGTGGTGGTCCCAAGGGGGTTATATGCTTTCCTGCCAGAGCCCTTTAAAAGGGAAGCAGTGCTGCAAACACAGGTTGGAAAAATGGGGACACCTTCAGATACAAATTGGTTCAACGTACGTGGCCTCTGGGAGTTAAAGCCTATGTGTCTTAAAATAGCCGAGGTTAGGAAATGTGTTCTAACCTGCAGCTGACATACTTCAAGTGCAGCTTTATGTATTCTGCTCTTCCACGAGCTTGCCATGGTACGGCACCGTATTTTGGAGCAAGTTGGGAGATTGGTCAACACAATGACGTGTTTGTGGGCACTGGGTGTTAAAGCAAGTGTGATGCGTCTGCATTGCAGTGATTTCTATCTTATATGGGATCTACATATGGGACCCCAACACTGCCTCAGCCACTCATTCAGAATTTGCCAGTGGTCAGATAGGCTGTGGAACTGCCTGCCCCAGTTCCTTACTCCTTCCTTTGGGGAATCTTTTGATGAACAGTATATTAGGGTCATATAAGTAAAGCAGAACCTCACATTCCTCTTAACATTCATTTCAGCAGCACTGTGATCATTCCTGTTTAGTATAATATGTTTTTATTATTACCTTTATTGTCAGAGTACAACATGTATACAACTCACTGTGAGGACAGAAGTCCCTAACTTAGACCCAATCTTATTACACTATGTGACCTTGTTGCACAACGCAACAGCCCTGCAAGTCTGTCATACTATGTTGACATGAAGTTATTTTCTGTTCAGAAGTCTGACAACCCACGGGTAGAAACTGTTCTTCAGCCTGTTGGTGTGGCTGGCTATGCTTCTTTATCTCCTACCCTGTGGGAGGAGAGTGAAGAATTGCTGACACAGTTATAGAAGATAGGGTGAGTTGTTCAAAGCCAGCCCACGGTTCATAAAACTACGATCAAATCAGGTCTTGGTGTCATATAATCCAAGAAGACTTGATACAATAGGAATCCCTGAATGGCTACATATGGAATTTCTTTAGACAGCATTGTCCATTGGCCTTTGGTCAAGGAAGATAGGAGCAGATGCTTAATAAATAGTGGTGGGCCTGCAGAATGGAAGAGGTAGTTCTGTCATTACGAAATTTGCTTTAATTAGAGAACAATTATAGGGAATAAGGTTTAGAGAAAAAATGCCAGTAATATTTAGAAAAGAATGCCATTTCTTTGAGGTGTTTTAATACTGCCCACATCCCATGGCCACAAAGTGGCTCCCCTTTGCTTACATTGGGGCACAGGGAGACCCTATTGCCAGGCAAAACTCTTTGATTGAATAATGAGATTGGCAGCCAATCTTTGCTCTCCTCCAGGCTCGGTTATTATTACTGGGCAAGAGTCCCAGAAACACAAGCCATCCAGCCATAATAATAGCGGCAGTCTCTTTTAATGCATCTCAGCTCATTGACTGTGAGAAAAAACTCATGGCTCCTTTGGCAGGAAGCACTTGTATTACTACTGAGAAATATTTATAACCATAATTAGAAGGGGAAGTAGGAGGAAAGAGAGCAAATGCAAGGAAATGCATCGATGTGGAATGATTTAAGCAGTAGAGCTATGCATGGGATAGCAAGGGCTTTCTCCCATGAATACCTGAATGCATGTAATAAATGCAAAAAAATGTGATGGCTGGAGAGTAGAATGGAAATTGGAGTAAACTTATTTTAAAAGTTGATTTTTTTTAAAAAAAGTAAAAGATGATTCAGAGCAAACCAAAAAAAGGACTCATTTAGACTCTGTCAATATATATCAATTTGAAATACCTGTTTGGTTAGATTCTTCATGGTTCATATTGTATTACTGCTGCAGAGGTTACAAATAGGAAAAGTAGAAAAATTCCTCACACAAATATTATAGCTATTTGCTGTCTAAACTGTGTAAAGCTGTGTCAAATTGCAAACCAATCAAGACAGCCTCATTTGTAAATGGAATCTATTTTGCATTACCTTACAAAAAGGTTTACAATCAATAAATGAGAAGAGACAGCAAAAATCCACAATAGTATCACAACAGCCATTTTTTTCCCATGTTTGTGTTCTCTGCATTTGTCCAACATATTTGAAACACATTCTCTTCATGTCTTGAATGATGAATCTATTGTGACAGAGATTAGGGTTGGTAATAAAATGAGGAAATTATAGATTTTTCACATTCTGAATAATGAAAAGCAATAAAACATCAAATGATGATTAAACCTGTAATCTGGATATATTTATCTGGGAGATGTCCCCATCAAATTAATTGGGGTACATTTATATATTTTATTTATTGTTTTTATAAATAACTCAAGACAGCGAACATACCTAATATTCCTTCCTCCTCCTATTTCCCTCCCAACAACACTCCTGTGGATTGAGTTGTGCTGAGAGATAGTGACCAGCCAAAGTCTCTCAGCCAACTTTGAGGCCTAAGGCGGGACTAGAACTCACAGTTTCTACCCTGGTGCTTTAACCACTAGACCAAGCTGGCTCTAAAATAAAATATAAAATTCTCCTGGGTAAAACCACAGTTCTGTGTAGAGTTGTATGGAGGTAACCTCCCACTGAACTTTGGGGTTTTTCCCCCCGTAATAGGCATGCAATCACTTTTTTCAAATGTGTATAGTACCTGTGAAGCTGAACAGTTATTATGTGGGTTTTATTATTCCTATAGTATACTACAACATCCAAAGTATACACCATGCATACTTCTTCACTTAAGAGCTCACCAAACATAGCTATGTAAAGTGAGCAGCTTGTTTACAATAAACCACTGTACTAGTAGGGACTCCATGCTATCAAATTAGAGAGAAATCAGTATTATAGTAAACAGAGGTCAAAGATCAAACCCACAATTTCATATAAAATTCCAGTCCATGTACACAAAATATTACAATTTTTAAAAGGTCCAACTCACAAGACCATCAACTATTCTTAAAGATAATCAAAACCAGGATGAAGTAAAGGAAGTGAAATTTAAATGTAATTTTAATCCAGAATTTAATGCAAGGAACAATCATATAATGGACCTCTTTTAAACCTTGACAGCTGACTGTCAAACAAGCTCTTTTGTTAAACAGCTAACTCTTTTCTTATTCAAACAATGTCTTTAGAATGTCAGTTGTGATAATATTAACATAACCCCAAACTTTTGATCTCCTTATCTGGTGATGTGAGATTGGGTTCTTGTTTGTTTGTTGGTATATATATATATATATATATGTGGGGAGAGCTACCAATTACATACGAGCTGTAATATTCTGTTTGGTCTTTTTCATCTATGAAAAATCAAGGGCAAATTGAGATGTAACTGCAAAGCCACTGTCATTTTGCTTGCTATGCTGTATGTCATACTGCAAGTAAAGGAATATAAATTATGATTCTTATGTACAGAACATGTCTTTGAACATTGAAACTAGATGTCAGAGAAAAGATTACGCTTAAAGGAAGATTTTTCACATCAACTTCTCTACATGGTAGACATGTTTATTAATAAACAAATTCTGGGGCTTTGATCTGATCTGAAATTATGCCAGTCCTAAACTCTGTCTTTACATAATGCAGCTGGCACAAATTACATAATTCATGCCATTTGTTTGATGATGTCATGGCATATAGGGCAACATCATACTTTCTTCTGTTTGCCTCTTGTTCACATATAACATGAAGCCTTAATGTATGATTTGTTTGTACTGGACTTAGCATTATGTTCAAATTCATAAGGTTTAAGGTTGGTTATAGGTCCACCAGGCAATATTAATTTGCTCGACAAAAGTGATTAAAAAAACCTGGAAAAGCATTATGTATGAATGTAGTCATTGGTTCATGAATTATGTTAAGATATCTGTTCAGTAAACATCCATGGCAGAGAAGAGATTTGAAATGCTTAATACAGTCTGGTGCAATTTTATTCTCTTTACTCTGATTCATTTTAAACAGGCACTATCTCTTAAATCATGAAATATTCAGAAAGAAAATCCATTGGAGCAGACCTACCTGACCTGTTTTGTATCCAGGACTATTCATGCAATCCTAAATTGTAGAATCGCACAATATAAACATTGCAAGGTACCTGGAAGACAACCTAGTTTATCTTTCTGCCCAGAGTGGAATCCCACTACTTACAGCATCCAAGAGATCATTTAAAACCCTTCAGTGAGGGAGATTCACCATTTCCTGAAGCAGGCTGGTCCCTTATTCAACTAGAACTAACAATCAACCAGTAAAATGGCTTGCCTTCAGAAGTTGTGTGTACTCCCATCACTGGAGGTTTTTAAGAAGAGACTGGACAGCCACCTGTCTGAAATGGTTTAGGGCCTCCTGCTTGAGCAAGGAGTTGGATTAGAAAGTCTCCAACTCTGATATTCTATGATATTCTGTGAACAACTCTCATTTGTTAGGAAGTTCATCCTGATGTCCAAACAAAACCTACTTCCTTGTAATTGAAATCCAATTTCTTTTCTGGAACAACTCTACAATTCTGCCCTGGCTTTTCCATGATGTCACTTCAGGTACTTGAACATGTTATCTTGTCTTCCAAAGTTTTCTTCTAAGTTAAATATACTCAGACCCTCAAACCATTCCTTCCAGGTCCCTTACCTTTCCTGGTTCTTCTTCTCTGGACATGGTCCACTTTGCTAATGATCTTTCTAAAACACAGTGCCCAGAATTGGACACAATACTCTAGGTGTGGTTTAAATAGTGCAGGACAGAGAGGAATGGTAATGTTTATTGATCTTGACTGCAGCTATAAAAAAAGTGGATGCCATTCTAGGCTGCATCATATTGTTGGCTCATGTTCAGTTTATGATACACTCGCATCCTGTTTGCATGTGCAGGAAGGTTCTATCCCACATCTGTTGCCTTTTTCCTACCCCAAGTAGCATTTAGCATTTGTTGCTGTTGAAATCCATCTTCCTGGTTTCTGCCAATGTTTCAGCTTGTCAAGATTCTTCTGACCCTGATGATGTCTTCTGAAGTCTTTGCCATCTCCCAATGTTCCTGTCATCTTCACGTTTGCATATCATATTTTCTAAATCCACATCCAAGTCATTTTTAAATATGTTGAACATAAGCCTTGCATAACAAATTCTTCTTAACTTTGTTACTTGCTATTCATTTTATCATTTTTTTTAGTTGCATGTTCCCATGAAAGTTCTGTGGACAAGTACAATGTTTGTTTTTCATACAAGAGTTTGTTTCAGCAGTAATCTGAAATGATATAGATTGGCCCCAGGTTTGGAAAGGCTGGCATTCGGCTCCAGATAATTTGACATTCTTGTTTGGTGCAGCAACCCCTGTGTTTGCTTTCCAGAAATCAGTACCAACAAATGCAGTTAATGGCATTTTTATAAAGGGAAGGATGGTTGATCATGGCAAATGATGGTCATGATTATAGCTCAAGCGTCTAGCAAAGCTTAGCAATATCTCACTGTAGAGATGTGTATGTAGTCCTTGACTTAGTTGGGACCAGAACTGTGGTTGCTAAACAAAGTGAGTCATGCCCAATTTTATGACATTTTTGCCACAGTTGTTAAATGAATCACTGCAGATGTTTAACGAGTCATGACCCCTTGTTAAGCAAATCTGGTTTCCCCCAGGAGCCAGCTGGGAAGGTCACAAATAGCAATCATATGACTCTGTCATAAATACATGCTGGTTGCCAAGCACCTGAATTTTTATTGTGGGGATGTTGTAACCATCATAAGTGCAAAAACTAGTCGTAAATCACTTTTTTCAGGGCCATTGTAATTTCAAGCAGTGGCTAAATGAATGGTTTTAAGTTGAATTCTCCCTATAGAAACTTGGTATGAGTACTGTATATCAGTGGTGGTATTCAGCTGGTTCGCACCAGATCAGGCGACCTGTAGCAAGAATTTGGCATGGGTCGCCAAACCGGTAGTAAGTTCTGGCTGGCCACGCCCCTGACCCGCTCACCGTCCCACCTGATGCTCGCTTCACCCCGTCCGCCTGACGTTCACCTCAGGTATTTCTTTCTTTTTTCCCCCCCTCCCGACAATCAGCTGTACATGCGATCAGCTGTGCCAGGATTCCCCTTGCTGAGGCCCAGGAAGGCAAAAAATGGCTCAGGCCTCCTCCTCCATTTTTTTGCCTTCCTGAGCCTCAGAGGAGCCTTATGGGAGCAAAAACGCCCCCCCCCCAGAGGCTCTTCTGAGGCCAGGAAGCTCTCAAAATGGAGCTTGGAGGGGTGCTGCATGCCTCTCCTATGCTCTGTTTTTTTTCTACCTGAGCTGTAGAGGAGCCTTATGGGAGCAAAAACGCCCCCCAGAGGCTCCCCTGAAGCCCAGAAGGCCCCCAAAATGGGTGGGGGGTGGCTGCAAAAATCCCACCACTGTTGTATATCCTATGCTGTGATCCTCTGCCATTCCTGTGCTGTGATCCTCTGCCATTGCTATTCCAACCTTCTAAAGTTCCTAGACAGGGCCTGCATCTTCTACTGCAAACATCTAATCTACAGAGCATATCTCTCTAAACAGAATCCTTGCTTGCAGAATACTGGGATGCTAAAAATAGCTTAGTTTTTGCAGAAGAAAGCCAGATACCAGGCATGCAAATATAAGCCATATTATCTACCCTGGTGGTTTTCCAACAAACTTCCCTCAGGGACCTTTCCTGCACTGATTTCTCTCCCCCCACCCCTTTACTAAGTCACCACCCATATGTTTGCCACTGAATTCCTGTGTGCTGCGAGGATTCTCAGATGTCCTCTACAATGAATCTCAATTTGCACAGTGCAAAAACCAGCCATGTTGTGTCCATCTCTTTGAAACACAAACCTGCACCTGGGTTTTACATAAATGCAAGGAACTGCGTGGGAAAGAAGGTATATTTGACATTGGGATATAGCAAACTGTTTGCCAGGCCAGAAATCAAGGGAAGAAAAGAAAACAGTATGAAGTCCTTACTTAACAAAAGGCTTTTAGAAAGGATTGCGTTCACCAGTTCTACAGTTCCTCCAAACAGCTCCTTGCAATAATCAAGTTGTAAGGATGGTACGTGTGTAATTGTCATCAATGATCGCAGCGGGTACACATGTTGTTAATTGTGCAAATCCCAACCAGCTGAGATCAGGGCCAGTTTAAGAATTTGGGGTCTAAAGCAACAGATGGTTTGGAAGACACCTCATCTTATCCCATCATCACATTCAGCTCTAGAGTAACATCGCAGATGGATTCCAGCCAAACAAGAGGTTGAAATTATGGAATCAAAATGGAATACCCACAGAGTCTGAACTAGAATTTAAAAATGTAGCTGGAAGAAACATATTGGGGATAAAATTTTAGAACTTCTAATTAAAAAAACATTTTTCTTTTTTTGAGAAAGAGAGGGTAGCGTAGCAAGAAAATAGTTTATTTTTTAAATCATTTGCCTTGTTTTCTGATTTTTACAGTTCTGTAAAACTCTTGTCACACCTGCCTTTAACCTTCTCTTTTACAAAGCAGAACAACAAAATCCACTACTGCTTCTAAAAACAGCACCTTAGGGAGCTCCTTCCTATTCTCTGTTTCCTGTCCCTTGGCCAATGAGGACCTGTCCTCTTCATCTATGGCTGTTCAGCTTTCAGAAGAATCTTTGGTGAAGAATCTTTTAGAACCAGTAAAGGAAAATGTTTGTATCTCCCTCACTAGCACTACTTCGGGTAATGAAATGTCTGCAAGAAAACAACTAAGCTCAGAAAGCACCAAGGATCCCTAATCTTTGGTTTAATCTAAGGCCAAAGGCTTCGTGTCCTCTACATCACTCTTTCTACACAATCCTGTATACACTATCAAGCATGGCAGTTGCTGATCATCCTGGGATTTGATGTTGGTGTGCACATCTGGAAGTCACCTAGGTTTGGAAACATTGAAATAAAAGGTTGTTTTCTAAAGGGAGACACTACCTGAATAGAAAAACACTCTTTGCTTAATTCAAAAGGACACATGCAGAGCACAAACACACTCATCCCACACAAGGTTTCGGTTAAAAATGTTACTGAAGCATTTTTGAAAATGATCGGTATATAAAATATATTTTCCCGAAATGTCATGTGAAATTTGCCTGCTTTCCATGGGGAGGTCAGGTTTTCTCGTGTTGTGAATTTGATTCTATGTTTAGAATATACGGGACATTCCTTATCAAATTTATTATGTTTTCAACATATTCTAGCAATTTGAAAGTTGAAAGGTCAGTGCCTCGTCATCAGGAACGGATCTTTCTTTTTGAAAATAACATTTTTGCCATGTGTATTAAAAGTTATTTTATATACAGAATTTAGAGATTGTCTTCTGTTTCTTTTCCTGCAGGGATCAATGCGCTGGAAAGAAAAGAAAAAAGCACCCCAACTTGAAATCAAGCTGTACTAGATGAAAGAAGCTGATTAATGATGGAAGAAATTTATGGGGATTTCAATCAGGGAAGCTTATGGGTGTAACACATGAAGATGACTTGACTTGGTGGTTGTGGATAATCTTGTTCCATGTCCACTTTTCACACATATGGAATAAATGGGATACACCCCTATTCAAAGTCCCCCAGGCTTTCTTCTGCTTTGTAATTTACTCTTAAAAGATTCTTGTTTCTAAGGGAGTATAATCCCACCGCACATGTATGGCACAGTGGGGGTTAGGCAGTGCCACTTTCCAGTTGATTGAAAATAGTTTGGGATGTCTGAACTGCATGCAGAATTCCCATCAATCCAGCTCAAAAACTTCTGGTTCCATAAAGAGGCAAAGTTGGGTGAATCCAGAAATACTTTATCACAGATTGTAAAATCACAATTATGAAGTATAGTGAATGTAGTTATGAAAGACAATTGTTTTCCTCATCAAAGAGTGGTGAATATTACGATCTGTACAGAGAATAGAGATTCAACAACCAGATCTTTAAGATCTGCTGATGTACCATGCAAGAACATATGCACAAAACTTCTAAAGCAGTGATTATAGAATTGCCCTATCAGTCTTTTTTCACCTTGGTGCCTTCCTATACTGGTTTGCACAAGTAATCCTCAATTTACAATCATTCATTTAATGACCATTCGAAGTTATAACAGCACTGAAAAAAGGGCATCGTGATCATTTTTCAGATGACGAACCTCATGGTCACATGATCAAAATTTGGATGCTTGGCAACTGGTATGTATTTATGATGGTTGTAGTTTCCCAAGGTCATACCTTTGTCACCTTTGTGACCATCTGACAAACAGAGTCTATGGCGAAGCCAGATTAACAACAGTGTTACTAATTTAACAACTGCAGTGATTCATTTAACAACTGTGATGAAAAATGTTATAAAAATGCATTTAACAATTGTCTTGCTTAGCAATGGAAATTTGGGGCTCAAATGTGTTGTAAATTGAGGTCTATCTGTAGTCTAAATGAGTGTGGGAAGGGTCTTTACATGAGAAATGAGAAGGAAGTTATTGTTTTATTATGTAGTTTTCTTCTGGAAATGGATACCAAACTGGATATCCACATTACTTAAAGCAGAGGTGGGCCATTTTTTGGTGGCCAGAGGCCACATTTCCCATTTGGAGGAAGTCTATGCGCCATCTTGAGTTGTGTAGTGATGTAAAATAGGCAGGGCTGTGCCTGAATTACGAGATTTTTTTTCAATGTTTTTGTGGGGAGGAAGATTTGAAACAAAATGAAAGCTATTTGGGGGGGGTTTCATTAGTTCTTTTTGCATGGCTTTCTCTGCAAAATATTGTAGATGAGTTCAGTGAGAGGAGGAGCAAGTGTGCAGTAGCAACCACAGTGGCGGTCCCTGAAAACATCTTGGTTGAATCCAGGGGTTGGCTTCAAAAATTTTAGCAATGGGTTCTCTACCTGGTTGCTGGGTGGATGTGGCCATGGTGGGTGTGGCCCAGTTGGCCTCCTGCACCACAGCGAGGGGGGGGCATTTTTGTCCTCCCTGGACTCTGGAGGCTTTCCTCCAGCCCCTAGAAGAGTGAAAACGGCCTCCCCGGGCTCCGGAGGCTCTCTGGAAGCAGGAAACGTGTTCATTTCGAGGCTTCCCGAACTTCTGGAAGGCCTGTTTTTTGCCCTCCCCGAGCCTCTGCGTGCATCCTGCACTTACCTGCATCCAAACAGGCCGCGTGGGGACTCCTAGGAGGGGAGGGGCAGAGTGGGTGAGGCCAGCCAGGAGTGGGATTTGGGGGTTCTCTGAACTGCCCAGAATCTTAGCTAGGGGCTGTCCCGAACCCCTGCGAACCCCCAGCAGTCCAGCCCTGGTTGAATCTCTATAGGTGCAAAGATCAATTCATGTAACTATAATACTGGCAGTAATTACTCCTCTGAACTAGAAAAATGCTTCTGTTAAATCAGAAGGCTACAACTTTTGGATGACAGAGGAGAAGCAAGGCATGTTGGGGAATCAAGGACTGTGGTGGGTGGATGTTACTGCAAAGAATACGGGCCTATTCCCCATGTGTTGACAGAACCTATCAACAATTAAAACAATGAAACATTTTCTGAAGGATGCCCATCTTTGCCTGTTATGGGGCCAGGGGAGGGATTTTGTAATTTTTGTAGAATCATAAACATACTTCATCAGAAGGGATCTTGGGGAACTCAAGGTTTATATACACAAGGATGCTATTTGCTACATTAATTTCAGCAGAAGGCTAAATTCCATACTGAAGGCTAAAGGAGAGTTAGCCAAAGTTAAATCGAATCCATTTAATTTCTGCGATTTACTCTCTGTATACATGTGCGTGTTTAAATATAAACTAAGAAATAGCTGCCATTTCGTAACAGTTGCTCCTATGCCAAATATGGTAATCTTGACATTGTAAAGCCCAGGGCTCCATGTGCTGTAATTTTACTACTAGGAGCAGAAATGCCTCTGGCTTCTGGTTGCTCTCCTGGAGTCCTGTCCACCACTCCTGGGCCTTGAAATGCCTTGCAGTCACAGATAATTGGCATGAATGTTACTCTATGCCTCTCCTTCTATAATGCATTGTTCCCTCCCCGCCATCCACAGATATTTTCCATGGCATCCTAGCTCTGCCAAAATATAAGAGATGATGTTACAGTTGTAAGAAAAAGGGGAGGGCGATAGTCTTTGAAGTGGCTTTTGATGAGATTCTGCTTGATGAGATTGTGCGTGACGCTAACCACAAAGGAAAACTAAACTCTTTATTGAAGAGAGAGAGAGAGAGAGAGAGATCTTAAGTCAGAAGCAGCAGGAACAGAAGGGTGTCATTAAAAACTTGAAGTGTTGGACCAAGTGCAAACAGAATAAAGGCTTTTGCTCTGTGTTTCAAATTGTTTAGAATTATTCATGGAGAATATCAATTCAAACTTCCCCACCCTCCAAGCCCACCCCCTTGAAAGCAAAGGTGCCTATCATTTTTTAAATTAACTATTGATTTTCTTACATGTCATCAGTTTTAAAAACCAACCCATCTTCTTCCAATCCAGCCTCTGTCAATATATATTCTACACATAGGCTGAACAAGTAAGGAAAGAGTACAGGCTTGTTTTATTCCTTTGTCAATCTGGAATGGGCCATGTTTCCATTTGGATTGTGTTTTTATGTCCTGTTTGTTTCTCATGAGATCACTGAGATGTTCTGTTTTTCCAAGACATTCCATAGCTTGGCATCATGAGCACAATCAAGGGCCTTGCTATGGTTAATGAAGTACATATTGCCTTCTTGTTGATGTTCTTTGCTTTCTCAATTACCCAGCATGCATCAGCAATCCTTCCTCTTAATTTTTGGCCTTTTCTAAATCCATTTGGATACTCGATATTGAATACTTTCACAGAGAACTGTAATCTACATTGGAAGATTCAAAGTATTCTTAGGATAGAATAGAATAGGATAGGATAGGATAGACTGGACTGGAATGGAATGGAATAGAATCATAGACTTGGAAGCAGAGGTGGTATTCAGCAGGTTCTGGAGAACCAGGTTCTGGAGTACCAGTTCTGGAGAACCAGTAGTGGAAATTTTGAGTAGTTTGGAGAACTGGCAAATACCACCTCTGACTGGCCCCACCCCCATCTATTCTCTGCCTCCCGAACCCCAGCTGATTGGCTGGGTCTTCTTTTGTTGTCCTGCACAGGAGAATGGAGCTGGAAAGCAGGTTAGTGGGGTGAGAAGGGAATGGAGATTTTACAGTATCCTTCCCCTGCCACACCCACCAAGCCACACCCACCAAGCCACACCACACCCACCAAGCCATGCCCACAGAACCGGTAGTAAAAAAATTTGAATCCCACCACTGGGTGGAAGGGACCCACATCCCAAGACATTATACCATCTCGAACAAACAGATGGTCAATCCTTTCTTGAAAATCTTCAGTGATGGAGCACCCACAACTTTGGAAGGCAAGCTGTTTCATTGATTAATTGTCAGGAAATTTCTCCTTCGTTCCAGGTTGGATCTCTCTTTAATGAGCTTCCACCTATTGTTTCTTGTCATACCCTACAGGGTAGGATAAAATTTATGTTTGTATTTTCTATAGAAGCCTACATACTGACAGTGTTGAAGTAATAAACACCCACGGTGTCACCCAAATAAATGTTCTATTCTTTGTAAGTTTTACTTTACACACACTTTCAGTTTTAAGTCTCATTTTTGCAAACAACCTATTTGACTACATTTGTTTGTGTTTAAAAGTGTGAATAGTTTTCTCATTTCCCCCCCAAGAAAGCTGGCTGGAGCAAAAGAATATGATTGCCCCCCACCACCTTGTTATATGTTAGACATAATTCAGAACACATATAAGAAATCTCTCGTTACCCAATTTTGACCATGCATAAGAGCCCTATTTAAACTGTAAATTGACAGCCCTTCTATACACGCTTCTATATGCAATATGATTTTTTTCCCCCCACAAAAGTCATATGGTGTGGAGCAGATGATTTTTTGCTACTAAAGAGGGGCTGAATTTTAAATAGCTCAGTGTCCTCTCTCTGCTACATAGAGCATGCCTTTTAATCCTTTTAAAAAAGATTTTACTAGAGTTCATTGTAAAATAAAATACAAATAGAAAACAAAAATCAGGAAAGTTAAAGAGAAAAGAAGAGAGGAAAGGAAGAGAAAGTAGTGACTACTGATTTTTTTTTTCAGCGCAGAAGAATACAAGAAAAAGGTTAAAGCCTCAACTTTTTGCTTTACATTTCTAAACATTTAAAGCCATTTCTATAATAACAAAATCATTCTAAAAACCAAATCTAAACTCAAAAGTTTCATTCCCCCCTCTCCAGTTTCGAGCACAAAGTCAAGAAGCAATTTCCAAGGGGAAACAAAACTAGATAGGTTCTTATCTTGAACTAAAGCAGTCTATTTTGCCATCTTCACCGGCTACATCCCTTTTACCATCTGTTCTTCGATGGTGGGAATTAATGTGTCTTTTTCCATCTTTGTCCATATCAGATTCTTGCTGCTGTCAACATATATAGTAACAAGGTTCCAAATTTTGTTTCAAGCTTTTTATCCATCAAACCTAAAAAGAAAACTTCTGGTTTCAGTTTTATGTGAGGGCACGCATTTTATCCTTGAATAAATGCCCAGCTACCTCTCAGATCTCAGAGCTGAGCAAACGGTCACCTGGAGACCCATGCCTTCTTGTTTTAATCACTGGCCCAGCTTCTGCCAAAACAGATCCAGCATTGGGTTGCTTTCTTTAACATTTGCCTCACTGATTCAAGCAACATTTCATAGAGAAACCAAACAGCCAAGGCTACTGTTACCAAGGAACGGTGCCAATGCACTCTTGGTATGTAATTTCCCCTTATATTTTCTACTGACATTTTCCTGATGCCTTGGCTTGGGAAGCCATTTTGTCCTCAGAAAAAAGGAGCAAGAACCACAGCCTCAATCAGAGCTTTGAGAATCAGAGAATCAGAGCTTTGAGAATCAGTGTCCAACAATGATTAACCAAAGGAGGCTTATATGACTTATTGATTAGGTTGAATGTAGTAATATGCACAAATATGTATTTAATGCAGAGGCTCACAATGGAACTTGGAAAGTCAATGTCCTGGTGGGAAAGAAATAAACCCTGCCCTACTCTAAAACTGACAAGGTACTTCAGGTCATGATATCTGTTTTTATTATTTGTAATATTTGCTACTTATAATGTTTGTTTCCATCTTAACTCTTTGTACCTATTTGTCTTTTCCTGATTTGGATTTAGTGGGGTTTTAGACAATCAGGATGGATTTGTAGTTTGTAGCCAGGAAATTCTCAGATATTTCCTTGCATTACACCATCTTTACTGTGTAATCTATACGCTCTGCTTCATTTGGAATCCAGCATTGAATTGATTGAGGTTTTTTCCCTACTCTTTATTTTGAAACCTGTGAGTCTGAAGGACTTTGGGTCATTATGTTTTTGCCTCAACTTCCATGTTTGTGAGTGTTGTGCTCATTCACTTGGTTCCCAAAACGGCTTCTCATAATTTTTGCCTCCTAGCTTTCTATCCTTGAATAAATTGCTTTGGAACTTGCTTTGTGAGATCAGTTTTTGTTGAAAATACACAGAATGAAGTTTTTTAGACAGATATACAGCGATAGTGAATCCAAATCTGACTCCATAACTGGTATGATCTCCTATCTTGCATTTTTAATACTCAAGCACATTATACATGTCAGTTGCTATTTTTCGGGAGAGTGGTTGAATGATCAGATAGATTTTGAGCAGTCCCACTTAGTTTTTATCAAATCCTGCAATTCTAAGAGCAAATAAGCCTCCTTTTGATCTTCCGGTGATCATCAGATGATGCTATTCTATTTAGTATATAATGATGACCAAGTCAGATTAATTCCAGTACTTGAGAGGCTGTCACAGAGTAGATGAGGTCAACTTATTCTCCAAAGCACTCAAGGATGGGTCAAGAAGTAATGGATTGGAGAGCCAATCTAGAATTAAAAATAAATTTCTGACTAGAAGAATAATTAATAAGTGGAATGGCTTTCGTCTTGGAGATGTTGAGGCTCCATTGCTAGAGGTTTTCAAGAAGAGACTGGGCAATTATTTGTTCAGAATAGTAAAAAGTCTCCTGCTTGAGATAGAATATGGAGTAGAATACCTCCAAGGTCCCTTCCAATCCTATTATGCTTTCAAGGTCTTTTAGATGACTTGAGATGCCTTTGCCTCTTTTATATTCTGCAGTCACACTATTTGTCTGTAATTAAACTAGAACAGATGTGCTTTGCATTGCCCTAGATCTTCAAAGGTTAATGATCAGTGCACACACATTAGTTCTTCTCATCTCCCTAATTTGTATCCATTTTGCCCTTACTGTATGTTCACAGGCATTCGAGATTTTCTCATTTAGAGCAACCCTTGTTTTGCCATTTCTAGAACTTCCTTACACTTATTTTGTAATGCTAGCTTCTCAAAAAAAATCACCTTTTTCCATTACTCTCTGTAGGGAAATTTGGAAGAGAATATTATAGTCCAATATTATATAAATAGTTTTCTGTTTGTAATTTACATTTTTGATTATGCATATTAAAAACAGATTAAAATCTGTTAAATTTGAATTTGAATGAGTGTATCATCCCCAATTCCAAAGTAGTTCTTCTTCATTGATACTTCATGGACAAGTATGTTATATGCATGTTACACTTTTGCAAAAGATTCAGCTGTTGAGCCTGTATAGGAATACAAATATGATATGTATGTGAATGAACATGCATACTACAGTACAGCAACCCAGAAAAACAGTGACTCTGCAATGAATATAGCACTACAATAGGCCAGACTCATTGGACATTGTCTTTTGGGGAAGGAAGCCAATGAATTCTGCTGGAGGCATTTCCCTTGAGAGCCAACATCTGGCCATGATGAAGCATTGGAAAACATCTCTATAGGTATCAAGCTTCTTTTGGCTCATGCACAAATATGTTCTAATGTCCACAGTGCCAACACATTTGTTGCTGTTTTAATGTTTTCTTAGGACTGATTGGCATTATCTTCTTTAGGTTTTATTTAAGTCTTCTGTTTTCCTGTTTTAGAATTCAACCCAGTTCTCACCACAATATTCTCAGCAGGCTGAAGTGGCTTTGTGCTACTCTTTTGTTTCCCTGTGGGTTTCTAACTGAAAGGATTTTGCCCTGTGTTCATTAGTAGCAGCAACATTTGTTCAAATCAGCACAATATCATTTACTCAAGTAGCAACCCCCTTTTTTAAAATATAAATTTTATTTGGGTTTTCACAAAAGCATAATACAAATAAAACATCATTTTTTGAGAATAGCATGATCCCAGGTTATCACTTCTCCATACAGACACAAACTCAATTTCATATTCATCTTTGTGTTCTGTTCCATATCTTATTACTATTTTAACATTTTCTCCATAATTTTTCCCCTCCCTTGGTTTTCTCAACTTTATTTTTAATTATCTCATATCTAAATTCAATTATATATCTTTTTCTAAGTTTCAATGTCTTTCTAATCATTATATTTATACTTTTGTCTGTCCTGTAGCAACCCTTTTGTTGAATCTTCAGGGAGAGCATGTGCTTTCAAAATTATAGTAATTGGCATGGTCTGACTCTCTTCCTTAAAAGCATGGAATTATGAAGTTGGAAAGATGACAAAAGTCACCCAGTCTATCTCTTGACATTCTTACACTTTCAGTACTAAAATCTCCATTGTGAATGATAGCCTTAATATACAGTTTTAATCTGGTATAATAAGGTGTCTGTCACTTGTCCTTTCTTACCGTTTAGTTTGCTTTGGTATTTCTTTTGTTAACTCCCTTAATTACTCTATGAAACGAAAGGAAGATGTTCACTGAATACATGAATGAATAACATCCCTGATTGCAGTGAAGTCTATAGCTAACCTCAGTTGAATATGCTTCATTGCAACTCTTTTGCAAGCCTTTTTTATTATTATCATTTTTATACAACTACAAAAGAGAAGAAAAACAAATGCTTTTCAAATAAAACAATGATGTAAGGACAAATAAAAGAAGCAAACAAACAAAACTTAAAAGTTCAATAATTATAGCTAAGTGAAAATTACTACAAGCCTGTTTTTAAACAGCAAACTGAAACGTAACCATATGAAATGGTACTGTTCAGGTTTTTATGCCAATAAAAAGTGAATTCAAAGGCTGCAAGCTGTTTCATCATGTTTCATTAAGCCAAGCTTTGGAATCTTACATACAAGTCTTTTTTTCTATGAAAACACAATATTTTTAGCAACAATCCATAAACAATAAGTCTTGATTTCTTCATAAGTAGATTAATTTCAAATTTTGGCATGTGCATTAGCAATAGCATCTTCCACAAACATTGTTCACAATAATAGGAATTTCCAACCAACATGAAACCACCAAATGTTTACTAAAGTCCTTTCAGTTGATTCCATCATTATCAGGCAGACAAATGATACTTTTTCACTATTCATTGAGATGACATGTTAACTCATTTTTTAAAAATTGAATTCAAATTAAGATCCTAAGAGATATATCGATCTCATCGATTAAAAGATGAGGACATTGATTTTGTAAACTGAGAGCCTCTAATTTTTTTATTTCAAAGTTCTTGTGAATTAACAGTGTTTATTTTAGTAAAGTTTATAAATTATTAATAAAATTAAATTGGAGAATTTGATGGAGGATCTTCAAAACCATAAAAGTTTCAGATGTTGCCAGTGCACCTGGTTCAAAGAATATAACAAATATTTTATCTGAAGATATTATTCCATTTCAACTGTTTTGCAGTCCTTCATCTTCAGCAAATGAAGATTGATAGAACAATCAGAAATGTGGAGGCACTGAAACAGAACTTACCTCTAATATACATTTTATTTATTCTGATTTGTGCAGAATAAATATCTGCTCGAGATTTCTTCTCCTTTGTCATTCGAACTCTGCTGCAAGCAATAATGTGGAGTGTCTACATTGTCAGACTGAGTGTTAAAACCATTGGAAAAGAAGAATCTGGTCATTGGGGGTCGTTGGTGCTCTCAGAGCTTGATTGTTTTCCTGCAGATATTTCAGATTTACAGATTAACAGAGTTGGAAGGGACCTTGGTGGTCATCTAGTCCAACCCTCCTGCCCAAGCAGGAGATAGTACACCATTTCTGACAAATTGCAGTCCAATCTCTTCCTGAAAGCTTCCAGTGATGAAGCTCCCACAACTTCCAAAGGCAACTTCTGTTCCATGGGTTGATTGTTCTCACTGTCAGAAAGTTTCTCCTTGTTTCCAGGTTAAATCTCTCCTTGTTCAGTTTCCATCCATTATTCCTTGTCTGGCCTACAGGCCCTTGAGAAAATAGCTTGACCCCTTCCTCTCTGTGGCAGCCCCTCAAATATTGGAAGATGCTATCCTGTCTCCCCTGGTTCTTCTCTTCACTAGACTAGCCATGCCCAGTTCCTGTAACCGTTCTTCATATGCCTTAGTCTCCAGTCCCCTAATCATCCTGGTTGCTCTTTTCTGCACTTTTTCTAGAGTCTCAACATCTTTTTTATAATGTGGTGAACAAAACTGGATGCAGTACTCTAGGTGTGGTGTTACTAAGGCTTTATAGAGAGGTATTAGTACCTCCCTTGATCTTGATTGTATCCCTCTGTTAAGACAACTTAGGATTTCATTAGCTTTTTTGGCGGCTGCTGCACGCTGCTGGGTCATATTTAGCTGGTTGTCCACTAAGACTCCAAGATCCCTCTCACAGTTACTGCTATTGAGCCTGGTTTCACCCAGTCTATATGTGTACTTTTGGTTTTTCTTGCCTAAGTGTAGGACTTTACTTTTCTCTACATTGAATTTCATTTTGTTAGATACAGCCCAGTGTTCTAGTCTGTCAAGATCCATCTGGATCTTGAGCCTATCTTCTAGGGTGTTAGCTATTCCTGCCAGCTTAATATCATCTCCAAATTTGGTAAGTTCCCCTTCTATTCCCTCATCTATGTCTTTATGAAGATATTGAAGACTACTGGGCCTAAGTCAGAACCTTGTGGTACCCAACTGCTTACTTTCCTCCATGTAGACTTAGATCCATTAAGGACTACTCATTGAGTAGTAATTTCATTACCCAATCCAATAACATCATCAGTGCTAGAAGAGGTGGGGCTTGCTCTCTATTTATATACAAATAGCTTGCCCAGTGTTGGTGAATCTACTCTAATGGTCACAATTTCAAAAGAGGCAGAGAAATATGTTTTCTCATTAGACATTCATTAAAGAGTCATATTTAAATCACAGCTCTATTCCACTATAATTAACTTAGTTCTCCTTTAGAAATCGCTTGTGGAGGTGAAGGATCAGATGATGAAATGTTTGCACAGAGGAGGCCCTGGGGATCAGAGGAAGGGTAATATGTGGAGATAGGACCCAGGTATGGATGGAATGAACATGAGAGTGAGGAATATGAATTCTGATGAAACATTTTCTCTTGTCTTCATTTCTTTGCCTTAAGCAGCCTTGCTCCTTCCTGTCTTCTCTCTCTCTACAGAAGGGATCAGGGATGGGGGGTGCTGCATCAGACAAAGATTTAAAACTGCTTTTACTTTTCTCTGTGGAAGGAGGGGGGTCGCGGGGAGTGGGGGAGCTACCTTGAGCTACTCTGCAATAGGAAAGGGGTTGGAACCGCACATTCTTAGCGAGGCAGAAGTTAACACCTTAAGCCACTAGGCAGGATATAGGGACAAGAATATCTTGCTTACAAGAAAACCCCCAAAAACCACATAGCTGGCACGTGAAATTAGGACACTTTGCAAGATACCCGTGACCTGGGGTGAAACACAGGTGATGCGACATTTAACTATGTAGGGGGCTGAGATCCAAATAACCAATCAATATTATCTGTTATGCATGCATTATTAGGGGAAGGGCAAAGGGCTGAATGTGACCACTCTTTGACTATAAAAATTGCTGTAAGATTGTAATCGGGGCCTTTGGTTAGCTTTTGAGCCAGGGTCCTTATATTTTATTTATTTATTTATCTATTTGATTTGCCAATTATATGTATAAACAATTATGTATAAACAACTATGTATAAACATATAAACAATTATATGTTTATACATAGTTGTGAATACATGAAATGGTTACATATAAGAAAAATAAAAGAATAAGAGAAACAATAGGACAGGGACGGTAGGCACGTTGGTGCGCTTATGCACGCCCCCTACAGACCTCTTAGGAAAGGGGTGAGGTCAATAGTAGACAGTCTAAGGTTAAAGTTTTTGGGGTTTGGGGAAGAAACTACAGAGTCGGGTAGAGTATTCCAGACATTGACCACTCTATTGCTGAAGTCGTATTTCCTGCAATCAAGTTTGGTGCGGTTTACTTTGAGTTTGTATCTATTGTGTGCTCTTGTGTTGTTATGGTTGAAGCTGAAGTATTCATTGACAGGTAGGACATTGCAATGTATGATTTTGTATACCATGCTTAAGTCAGACCGAAGACGGCGTAATTCAAGGTTTTCTAGTTCTAGAATTTCAAGTCTGGTGGCATAAGGTATTCTACATATCTTGGTACCAAAATAAAAGTATCATTTTGTTCCACACCTTGTATCCGGTGACTTATTGGCTTTGACACCAAGCAAGAGCCCAGTTTTGGGGACAACAGAGGCATAAAAGACATTCATATAGCAGAGATCCATGAGCAGCTGGAAAATCATTTTAACAAGTTATCCAAAAAACTTGTTCAAGCATTGCCTAAGAATTCTTTCTTTTCTGGTGTAGCCAGTATTTAAAAACTGTTGACTGAAGGTTCACTGAAAAATATTATTTTAAAAAAAATCTTATGAATGTTTTGGTCATAACAGACCAAAATAGTATAAGTGTAGTCTATTATACTATAGTAACCTGACAATGGGATATCTTCCAATTTTTAGTAAGCATAGAATCTCAGTTACAGCTGCAGTGGATTTTTTAGAAGAATCTTAGAGTGATAAAGATACAGTGCAATGACTTGGCTATTCAGTCCAGGATTGATGGACAACGCAACCATTACTCGCCCACCCCTAGCAATAAATGAATTGTTCAATGAATGAACATATAGATTCAACATATTCTCTGTTTCACATTGTGCCTTTGCCAAACATTACTGTTTAGAACTGAAGCCTGAATGCTTCTCTGGAGGAAGGGCAACTTGTATTATAATCAGGACTGTATTATAACTTTTCACAGAATTCATGGTGAGGATAATATAAGTTTAGATTGCCAAGTATACCAGTAAAATAAAGGAGAAAGTGGGATATAGATGTATTTGCAGGTAAATAAATGGAGGAAATGTTAAACCTACCTATTCTCACTGACGCAAGGGAATCAAAGAATTGCTTATCTACTATAGATTTCTTTAAAATTCAAAGACTATGTTCTAATCACTTTTAACAAAATTAAACATCTTGTAATAACTTTCTTTAGTAGGAATAATATAAAATTTCCCTTTCTTCTTGCTTTCTAATGATCTTTATAGATGGGAGATAAAAGGTGGCTTAACATCTCTTCAAAGAACAAACAGAAAAATATTGTATTTACGATTTTGCCTTCAGTGTAGCTTCACTGAATAACCCCAAGGCCTAATCATAATTTAGAAGGGAGGTAGATATGGCCTTGTCCAGAAGTGGATTTGGTAGTAAAAACCATCTTTCTGAGATAAATATGCTATAGAGGCTTATGTACAATTGTGCTTCCCTTCCAGTTGCTGCTAGATCAATGTTTTTCAAACTTGGCAACTTTTAGACATATGAAGTTCAATTCCCAGAAATATGGCTGGCCTGGGCAATTCTGGGAGTTGAAATCCACACATCTTAAAGTTGCCAAGTTTGAAAAACACTGTTTATACTATTTGTTGCATTTGTTAAAATGGCATGGCCTGGTGATGGTTGCCTTTAATTTTTTTAGAACAGATTTTAAGTCACGCCCAAATGAGTTGAGGTAACAATTTCCATAATTCCCAACCAGCACACTGGATTGGGAAAGACTTTTTTATATTAGTCATGGGATTAATGCTGTGATCAGTTTGCCAGAAGTTATGGCAGAACCTGTCCTTACAAGAATTCAGGGACATATATTTTAAAAGTAAAAAAAATAAAAAAATAAAACGAGCTGGTAGTGGCAAAGACCACTTCCCAAGATGCAATAATGGAAAAATTCTCTTCAAGAATCGGTGTTTAGACCTCACAAAAATGCACAGCAAATTGCACTGTGATTTATTTGTCAAAGTCTTTATAGGCTGGGCTTTACTCTACCCCACAGCTGGAGTCAATTTTTAATATTTAAAAGTGGAAAGAAAGCAAAACCTAAACACATACAGATTTGTCTGTTTTAGATTGTGCCTTTCCCAAACATTACTGTTTAGAACTGAATCCTGAATGTTTCTCTGGAGGAAGGGCAACTTGTATTATAATCAGGGCTGGACCGATGAGACCAAAAGGTCTTTTCAACTGCACCTTCTATGATCTGAGACCCATAACCTCTCCAGCATCAGGACACCACTATTGCATTATTTTTCCATTTTTCTGGTATGGAACATGTGTCAGATACATTTGTCTTTGTTGTCCTGTCTTTTCTGGGGCAACCCCTAAATACACTACAATGATACAATGAACTGTGTTTGAAACTCAGCAGTTGACTGAACAACTGCCAAGGAAACAGATTAAAAGAGAAAGAGAGAGGTGGCATTGCTGATTTACATCAGTCTTGAATCACACACAATTAGGGCAATTGCTACAACATTGTACGACAAGAAACTTTTCCAATGGCCTTCAATTTTATTCGCTTAGCCAGAAGATGCAAACAGTGTAACGGCCCCACTGAGAAAGAGATCCAACCTCAAGGCACATCTTGCAATCAAAATAAAAGAAAGAATCTGTCTTTGGCAGTTTATTTCCAGCTGCTTTCAGAAGCATTCAAGATCAATTTGAGGACTAGGCATTGACTTGTATGGGCATCCTTTACTATTTGGTCTAGATCACTCTCCTCCCTTTTCAATTCCAAACCAATTCATTGTTTAAGTGTACCTCTGATCACATCACAAATACACACTGTGGAAAAGGTGTTTTCTTTTCTTTAAGTTTCTGTTATTCAGGCAGACAACAACTTAAAGTCAGAAAAATAAAGAATGTGAATCTGAAGTCATTTAGTCCAACCATTTGCTCAATGCAATGCCAGCACCCCTATATATTTTTTTTCTTGTAAGCATCTGTCACATTATGATTGGATAGAAAAGGTATGAGGAAGCTATACCTTACGCCAGAGGTGGTATTCAGCAGGTTCTGATCAGTTCTGGAGAACCGGTAGCAGAAATTTTGAGTAGTTTGGAGAATCAGCAAATACCACCTCTGACTGGCCCCACCCCCATCTATTCTCTGCCTCCCAAATCTCAGCTGATCGGCTGGGTCTTCTTTTGTTGCCCTGCACAGGAGAATGGAGCTGGAAAGCAGGTTAGTGGGGTGGGGAGGGAATGGAGATTTCTCAGTATCCTTCCCCTGCCACGCCCACCAAGCCACACCATACCCACCAAGCCATGCCCACAGAACTGATAGTAAAAAAATTTGAATCCTACCACTGGCTTACGCCAATGCACACCAGTGCTTCCCAACGTTGGTCATTTTAAGATAGGTGGGCTTTAACTCCCAGAATTCCCCAGCCAGAGTTGAAGTCCTCCCATCTTAAAATGACCAAGGTTGAGAAATACAGCCCTACGCCATTCTTCTGGTAGTCAGTTTCATTGTATCATGGCATTTTTGAGTCAACAGATATTAGCTGTTACATTATACAACTGATTTTAACCCCACCAAATACCCCAATAGTTTAACTTTAGAATTATTTTTTCTAAAAATTAGTTTCTTTTTTACCAATTGGATTGGGTCACAAGGAAGGAAAGATTTAATTATCTTTGCTGAAAGACAAGGGAGAAACTTGCATGTGTTATGCTTAGGGTCTTCCTCTTGGTAGCCTCTAGAATGGTGGGAGATGAGTGCAATTGTGATCATGGCAAGGGGATGAGAAAGAAATAATTTGGCTCTCTTTTCCTGTGGAACAGCTCGGACCCAAAATAGATAATGGAGCAGCATAATGGAGCTGCTTTCAAAAGAAGTCACATTGGAGGATTCCATCACGATATTCCCATATGGTTAGAGAGAAAATTACCTTTAAATTACACTTGACTCCTAATAACTAGAGGAGTTCATCCACACAGGATTTTTGGCAGCCACATGCAACTGGTTGCTGCTGCCTTTTTCTAGGCTCTTTCTTTTGGAATTTGTGCTGTTCAGACAGTTTAGAGTTAATGGGATTTGGGATAGTTAGTTAGGAATTGAGAGCTGTCCCCTTAAGGGAATGCATCAAGGTAAATGTAGTTAAGGTATCCTGGGAAATGTAGTGGTCATGTGGTCACATCTGTAACCCTGATTGGTCACTGAATTGACCCTTGGTGGGTTGGGGGAGGTTTCTTCACTCTTGCCTGAACACAGCCTCATGGTAGCAGCTCTACCCCCTGATTCTACGACTATGGGATGAAATATGGGATAGAAAGATTACTATCATTTACACTACAATTTCAACTATGGACATTAGATGCATCTTGACATAACTGTGAGTTACCTTAAGTATACCTAATATAATCCAATAAAAGAAACTTTGTATGGAAGAATTTGTAGAGTTATTCTGTCTGTCTTTATATTCAGCAAGTGAACCAAAAGACAGAATAGAATTCCTAACCTTTCTGGACATTCCTAATTGTCTTTCATCCAAATCCCAACCAAGATTGGCTTTACAAGGCTGATCAATGTTTTCCTCTGTAACCTTGTGCATCCACTGCCAGTCAGTGTGGATAATACTGAGATAAATGAGCTAAGGCTCTTTAATTCTAAGTTCAGTTCAGTTGGAATCTAAAGAACTTATTTAAATATTGTGTGAATTAATGTAACCACAAGATTTCCACAACTGTCATGAATAACAGAATAACAATAGAGTTGGAAGGGATGGAAGGGACCTTGGAGGTCTTCTAATCCAACCTGTTACTCAAGCAGGAAACCCTATACCATTTCAGACAAATCATTGCCCAATCTCTTCTTAAAAACCTCCAGTGTTGGAACACCCACAATTTTTACACTGATTAGGTGTTCTCACTGTCAGAAAATTTATCCTTAGTTCTAAGTTGCTTCTCTCCTTGAATAGTTTCTACGCATTGCTTCTTGTCCTGCCCTCAGGTGCTTTGGAGAATAGCTTGACTCCCTCTTCTTTGTGGCAGCCCCTGAGATATTGGATCACTGCTATCATGTCACCCCATAGTCTTTCTTTTCGTTAGACTAGACATACCCAGTTCCTGCAACCGTTCTTCATATGTTTTAGCCTCCAGTCCCCTAATCATCTTTGTTGATCTTCTCTGCACTCTTTCTAGAGTCTCAACATCTTTTTCATACCGGGGCGACTAAACCTGGGTGCAATATTCCAAGTGTGGTCTTACCAAGGCATTATAAATACCACTTTATAAAGTGACGTTAACACATTAGCACATCAACATGAAGGTATCCACAATGTGCATCTATCCATACGCAGATAGCAAGCTGCTAATTTGTTTTATTTTTATATTTCGTAAGATATATACTATTGAATTCCAGTAAAGACAGAGTCTTCCATAATTCTAATGGCAAAACTGATTAGAGTGTTTAACTCCCTGACTTATAAGCAAGTTTTCTTTAACCCAGCCATCAGAGAAATCCAGATAAATGTGACCACCATCACATAAGTTCAGGGGTGGGCGTCAAAAAAATTAGCAAAGGGTTCTCTGCCTGGCTGCTGCCTGGGTGTGGCGATGATGGGTGTGGCAGTCGGCCTCCTGCACCTGGTTGGGGGGGGGCATTTTTGCTCTCCCTGGGCTCAGGAGGCTTTTCTCGAGCCTCCAGGAGGGTGAACACTGCTTCCCCGGGCTCCAGAGGCTCTCTGGAAGCCAGAAAAGGGCCCATTTCCAGCCTTCCCGAACTCCCAGGAGGCCCGTTTTTCACCCTCCCGGAGCCTCCTCATGTGCCCTGCACTTACCTGCATCCAAAGCAGGCCCTGTGAGTGGGGACTCCTGGGAGGGGCGAGGTGGGGTGGGTGGGGCCAGCCAGGAGTGGGATTTGGGAGTTCTCCAAACTGCACAGTATCAGGGGCTCTCCCGAACCCCTGCGAACCCCCAACAGCCCACCCCTGCATAAGTTCCTATAAATCTGTTGGCTGGGTTTACACTTTGGTTTAAGTGAAGTTTTGAAATTGTAATGTGTTGAACAAGCCACATTGGTCTAGCTCACATGGAACATTAAGCTGTAATAGGTAGGTTTACATGCCACAGTGACGAGCCCTATTATGAGAGGGTGATGTGTGAAACCAGCCTCTGGGCTGAAAGTATTTGACCATGTATTTTGCCTACTGCAGCTTGACTTCATTAGCAAGGGACCTCACTCAAAGAGATACTGACCTCCTAAGCTCCTCTCACCAATTTTCAAGTAGTGAGTCACTCGCCTGAAGCAAGCGGCATCTTCATCTCACACACACATTTATCATGTCAGACCTTGTCTCTGAATCCTTGTTTATAAACGCAGCAGGTAAAACAGACTGAGTGGTAGCTTCCCATAGAGGAGGCTATTTTCCTGACTTTCAGTAAAGATTTTAAAAAATGAAAGGGGATTCATTTTCAGTTTTCTTTTTCAATTAAAACCAATACTTTCCTTGCATCTAGCCAACATGCCCAGTAGGAGATGGACTAATTTAGAACATTTCCTTGGAAGTACTAAATGTTATATGAAGGAAGAGGTGCTTTTTCAACATGATGCTGACACCCTTCTCTTGCAATATTAATGACACATCTAACATTGCTGCTGCATCCAGCTTTTGCTCAAAACAGGACTTAAATATAAGATGTGCAGGTTGGGCCACAAGGATTATGGCTGCCACAACCCCTCCTAAAACTGCAATTGCCATTTTTAATGTGACAGAAGACTACATGAGAATAAAGAAGCAGGAATCATATGCATTCATTCAATAATTAAATGACCTTGTAATCATATTATGTATAATCCACTTTTGTTCTTTCTATCAGATCCATTCATTTTGGAGAGGGTGAGTCCTGCACACAGATTATGAACTTTTTCTGTAATTCTCCTCAGCCTCACCCCTAAGTTGCTGGTCTATACTTTAAGCGGGGCCTTCAAAGATGCCACCTTGGAGAGTTTCCATTTCAACTGGTCCTCTTTGCAACAATACACAATACACTGGGGAATTGTCTGAATTTTCCCCCCCTTTCAGCTTACTATTCAACATGTCTGGCTTTCATGTCTAATGTGGGACTACAACTCACCATCTCTTGGTGATTGGCCCAAAGTCACCCAGCCAGCTTTCATTCCTAATGTGGGACTAGAACTCACCGTCTCCCGGTGATTGGCCCAAAGTCACCCAGCCAGCTTTCATTCCTAATGTGGGACTAGAACTCACCGTCTCCCGGTGATTGGCCCAAAGTCACCCAGCCAGCTTTCATTCCTAATGTGGGACTAGAACTCACCGTCTCCTGGTGATTGGCCCAAAGTCACCCAGCCAGCCTTCATTCCTAATGTGGGACTAGAACTCACCGTCTCCTGGTGATTGGCCCAAGTCACCCAGCCAGCTTTCATTCCTAATGTGGGACTACAACTCACCGTCTCCTGGTGATTGGCCCAAAGTCACCCAGCCAGCTTTCATTCCTAATGTGGGACTACAACTCACCGTCTCCGGTGATTGGCCCAAAGTCACCCAGCCAGCTTTCATTCCTAATGTGGGACTAGAACTCACCGTCTCCCGGTGATTGGCCCAAAGTCACCCAGCCAGCTTTCATTCCTAATGTGGGACTAGAACTCACCGTCTCCTGGTGATTGGCCCAAAGTCACCCAGCCAGCTTTCATTCCTAATGTGGGACTAGAACTCACCGTCTCCTGGTGATTGGCCCAAAGTCACCCAGCCAGCTTTCATTCCTAATGTGGGACTACAACTCACCGTCTCCTGGTGATTGGCCCAAAGTCACCCAGCCAGCTTTCATTCCTAATGTGGGACTACAACTCACCGTCTCCTGGTGATTGGCCCAAAGTCACCCAGCCAGCTTTCATTCCTAATGTGGGACTAGAACTCACCGTCTCCGGTGATTGGCCCAAAGTCACCCAGCCAGCCTTCATTCCTAATGTGGGACTAGAACTCACCGTCTCCGGTGATTGGCCCAAAGTCACCCAGCCAGCTTTCATTCCTAATGTGGGACTACAACTCACCGTCTCCCGGTGATTGGCCCAAAGTCACCCAGCCAGCTTTCATTCCTAATGTGGGACTACAACTCACCGTCTCCTGGTGATTGGCCCAAAGTCACCCAGCCAGCTTTCATTCCTAATGTGGGACTAGAACTCACCGTCTCCTGGTGATTGGCCCAAAGTCACCCAGCCAGCTTTCATTCCTAATGTGGGACTAGAACTCACCGTCTCCTGGTGATTGGCCCAAAGTCACCCAGCCAGCTTTCATTCCTAATGTGGGACTAGAACTCACCGTCTCCTGGTGATTGGCCCAAAGTCACCCAGCCAGCTTTCATTCCTAATGTGGGACTAGAACTCACCGTCTCCTGGTGATTGGCCCAAAGTCACCCAGCCAGCTTTCATTCCTAATGTGGGACTAGAACTCACCGTCTCCTGGTGATTGGCCCAAAGTCACCCAGCCAGCTTTCATTCCTAATGTGGGACTAGAACTCACCGTCTCCTGGTGATTGGCCCAAAGTCACCCAGCCAGCTTTCATTCCTAATGTGGGACTACAACTCACCGTCTCCTGGTGATTGGCCCAAAGTCACCCAGCCAGCCTTCATTCCTAATGTGGGACTAGAACTCACCGTCTCCTGGTGATTGGCCCAAAGTCACCCAGCCAGCTTTCATTCCTAATGTGGGACTAGAACTCACCGTCTCCTGGTGATTGGCCCAAAGTCACCCAGCCAGCTTTCATTCCTAATGTGGGACTAGAACTCACCGTCTCCTGGTGATTGGCCCAAAGTCACCCAGCCAGCTTTCATTCCTAATGTGGGACTAGAACTCACCGTCTCCTGGTGATTGGCCCAAAGTCACCCAGCCAGCTTTCATTCCTAATGTGGGACTAGAACTCACCGTCTCCTGGTGATTGGCCCAAAGTCACCCAGCCAGCTTTCATTCCTAATGTGGGACTAGAACTCACCGCCTCCCTGGTGATTGGCCCAAAGTCACCCAGCCAGCTTTCATTCCTAATGTGGGACTAGAACTCACCGTCTCCTGGTGATTGGCCCAAAGTCACCCAGCCAGCTTTCATTCCTAATGTGGGACTAGAACTCACCGTCTCCTGGTGATTGGCCCAAAGTCACCCAGCCAGCTTTCATTCCTAATGTGGGACTAGAACTCACCGTCTCCTGGTGATTGGCCCAAAGTCACCCAGCCAGCTTTCATTCCTAATGTGGGACTAGAACTCACCGTCTCCTGGTGATTGGCCCAAAGTCACCCAGCCAGCTTTCATTCCTAATGTGGGACTAGAACTCACCGTCTCCCGGTGATTGGCCCAAAGTCACCCAGCCAGCTTTCATTCCTAATGTGGGACTACAACTCACCGTCTCCCGGTGATTGGCCCAAAGTCACCCAGCCAGCTTTCATTCCTAATGTGGGACTAGAACTCACCGTCTCCCGGTGATTGGGCCAAAGTCACCCAGCCAGCTTTCATTCCTAATGTGGGACTAGAACTCACCGTCTCCCGGTGATTGGCCCAAAGTCACCCAGCCAGCTTTCATTCCTAATGTGGGACTAGAACTCACCGTCTCCCGGTGATTGGCCCAAAGTCACCCAGCTGGCTTTCATGCCTATGGAGAGAATGCAGAGACTAGAATTCATTGTAAATTAGTCCGTCCCCTAATAGGCAAGTTGTTTAACCAATAGACCAAACTGGCCTACTGCTTTGCATGCTCCTGCAGCTTCTCACAATCAAAACAGCAGGTGGCCCATAGGCACGGAGGGATCCTCCTACCCAAAGGAAGCCTTGCAAACCCTCTGATGGAGGGACGGACTATTAATTATTATTGTCCTAGAGAGAACTCCAGGCAAGGAAGTCAAGAAACATCACCATCTTTCTCAGGCTTCCTCTTTTCCCAGCCTGATGCTCTGTTTGGTACAAGACTCGTGCCAGATGACAGCTGCTTCCAACTCTGTGGAGACGCTCTGTGTTTTAGTAAACTGCATATGGAAACATGAACACACTTGGAAAAACAAAGGCATGTGCCTTTGCATGGCATATCACACTTCATGGCCAATTTCAGCCTCAGAGCTCTATTGTTCTGCTGGTGATTGGCACCAGTTCCTCGAAAGGCTGCCATGGGTGTGTTTACCAACACGGCTCTATTCTTTAACATACACCATATGTCGGAATTACAAAGATGAAGGAGAAGGCTCCCATTTGGTAATGCTGATTGGGGTTTGTCTTTCTCTCTCTCTCTCTCTCTTTCCCCTTTTCCCTTGTCTAGTTTTTATATATTATCTTCCCCCAGTGGAGTCAAAATGGGTGCCAAATGAAGCCCAGCATAGATCAGGAAAGTGCTCCATCGGCCATAAATATGTCTTGCTCAAGCAGCAGCATTCTCTTTCCCTCAGCAGAAGGGAAAGCAGTTCAAGGAAGTCTTGAGTTGGCCTCCAGGCTGTGTCATCAGCGGCTTAATCCTTGGCTTTGAAAACCATTCCCAGACACATTCACGACAGCTGTGCTAAACTGTGTTGGATTGTTCCTGATTGTGTTAGATAACAGAACAAGAAAGAAGTTGTGAAGTTCTAGCCTGATTGTTCCCAAGATGAAATCATAAAGTAAGATTATCGGCAAATGTAGCTATGATATACAGGAAGTCCTTGACTTATGACTGGTTGTTTAGTGAGCATTCAAAATTACAAGGGACCTACCTTCAGTCTACTTATGACTCAGAATCAAAGTTACGACAGTTGGATCCCCTCTGTGGTCACATGACTGAACTTTGGATGGAACATGGATACATTTATGTCTGTTTGTAGTTCCCATGGTCACATGACTTGGTTTTGCTGATAACTGGAACTTACTTCCAGTTTTTGGCAAAACTTTGCTTAACAACCACCACAAAACAAATCCTATAAGCAAGTTGATCATGTGATAGATCCATTTTACGACATGATTTATGATCATAACAGGCAGATTCTATTACGGTTGTATGTTGAGGACTTGTTTGTATACATGGAAACTTTATGTTCCCAACAATATAGATCAGTTAGCCCAGAATCCACTTTTATTTCCAGGAAGAAAAAGACATTTGAATGTATATTTAGCCCAGTGTGTGTGTGTGTGTGTGTGTGTGTGTGTGTATGTGTAGGAGGGAGCTGCATTTTCAAGTCTGGACTAAGTTCTACTGAGATCCAGTAAGGCTGCAAGCAACTATATTTGCTTGGTTGGCTTGCATGGTGTACCTCCTAAATTAAAAACAAACATAAAATACCTCCTTTCTGATGAACATGTTCATATTCTCTTGAAAATAAATTGCTTTATTGATTGATTTGTGTCCTGTTTTTATTCTTTTTACAAATAACCAAAGATGGTGAACATATCCAACATAACTTTAAAGAGAGCGACTGGCCCAAGTTCACCCAGCTTGCTTTCATGTTGAAGGGGGGAATAGAACACCTGGTCTTCTACTTTCTAGCCTGATGCCTTAACCCAAAGGTCTCCAAACTTGGCAACTTTAAGACTTGTGGACTTCAACTCTGGGAGTTGAAGTCCACAAGTCTTAAAGTTGCCAAGTTTGGGGACCCCTGCCTTAACTAGGCCAAACTAGTTCTGAAAAACTAACTTTGTTTTATTTTTTGTTTATTTTGTAACAAACTTTGATTTTTCTCATTGTTCAGTACTTCAATAGTGAGAGATATAGTTCTTGCATTGAGTAAAAAGACATTCCAAGCAAACAACCAAGCTCAGGGGATATCAAGGACTCCACAGGGGAAAAAAGAATAGTTTTAAGCAAATGGATTATATTGATGAGAAGTGAGGGATGGATTTACAAGAAATATTCAGACTGAGAATTTCGGATTAGATTCAAGGCAGAGGTTATAATGTGGATCACATTTTAATGTGATCAGATCCTTAAAGTCAGCTGTTTTATCCTGATTCAGTGAACAGCAACATAAACATTTTTCAGCATGAGAAAGATATACATTTTGATAAAGTAATTCCTGCAAATAAGAGCTTAGAAATCTCAGTTTGGAAACCAGAGCATCTCAGTTCTGTGATACTGGAGGAAAAATTACTCCTTTTTACAGTACTGTATAATAAATTACAACATCTCAGTTCTATATTAACTGATGGATTGATTATCTGAATTTTTAGAGTTCTCCTTAAAGGTCCAAGATCACCCTACTCTCACAAAACTAAATATGTAGAACCAAGCATAGCAGCAATATAACTAAAAGCAGAATTAAAAATCCACAATCATGTAGCTATGGAAATTTAGTATTGGAAAGGATCTTGGAAATTATTTAGTCCATCCTCTCATTTCAGTGCAGGAAAGTGGCACATACAGTATCTCAGAAATGTGACTATCAACCTAAGGATGCAAAAATGTTGCAAAAAAATCTGTGTGCATGAATTGGGAATCCTCTAGCTTCATATCTTCTCTAAGATGTATATATCAGGAGTGCAAATCCTTCAGACAATCATATGAACCATTTCTACAGGTGGAAAATTGTGGGTGCTCCATCACTGGAAGTTTTTTAACTTCCATAGAATGTAGAACATAGAAGAGATCAGACAGTCATTTGTCTGGAATGGTAGAGGGTCTCCTGCTTGAGCAGGAGGTCAGACTAGCAGACCTCTAAGGTTCCTTCCAAATCTCTTATTCTGTCATTCTACTGCCCTTGGCTCCTTTCCAAAGACGTATAGTCTCCTTGTCAGTTGCCTTAGGAAAAGGCATAGTGATACATGGGAGAGAGGTGAATTTTGTGATATTCTGATGGGAGATCTGTATTTATTTCTTCTTTTAGAAAAAAAACCACAGAATCCCCAGAATTGTTCAGCTGGTGCATATTATGCAAATTAAGACATTTACATATATTCCCCTGTCTAAAGCTGGACAGCTTGCTGGGAGTTCATTATCCAAGTTATTTTCACAAGCCTTGGGGCAGAGGTAACAGAGATTCCTAGAATACTGGTTTTATTAACGTTTATGAGACCGGGTCATGAAGAAATGGAAGTGACTGGATGTCTGAAAGAAACACGAGGTTGGGAGATGGGCTTTTTCCCATTTAATTTTCCCATACAATTATCTACTCTGTGTTGCATAATGTATCTTGTTCAAAGGCAAGATGCATACAATTGCCAGTTGCTTTGGCTAGCTAGGGCGAGACTATTACCACCCTTGTGCTTCTTTGATCACAGAACCACATTCCTTTGCATCTCCCATGACGTGTTGGGGGTGACATGATAGCAGTGTTCCAATATCTAAGGGGTTGCCACAAAGAAGAGGGAGTCAAGCTATTCTCCAAAGCACCTGGGGGAAGAAGCAGTGGGTGGAAACTCATCAAAGAGAGAAGCAACCTAGAACTAAGAAGAAATTTCCTGACAGTTAGAACAATTATCAGTGGAACAACTTGCCTCCAGAAGTTGTGAAGTTTTTAAGAAGAGATTAGACAACCATTTGGACAACCTACAGAGAGGAGGGGATCAAGCTATTTTCCAAGCCGTCCGAAGGCCAGATAAGGAATAATGGATGGAAATTGATCAAGGAGAGAAATAAGCAGAAATTTTCTGGCAGTGAGAACAATCAACCCATGGAACAGCTTGCCTTTGGAAGTTGTGGGAGTTTCATCACTGGAGGCTTTCAAGAAGAAATTGGACTGCCATTTGTCAGAAATGGTGTAAGGTCTCCTGCTTGGGAGAGGGGGGTTGGATTAGATGACCCACAGGGTCCCTTCCAACTCTGTTAATCTTTTGTGTGTTATCTGTTTCTTAATTTGTTTGAAATGTTATATGGTCTCCTGCCTGAACAGAGGGTTGGACTAGATGACTTCCACAGTCCTTTCCAACTCTGTTATTTTAAAAAAATGACAAAATCTATTAATTCTCATTAACTAAATTGCCTTTTGTCTTATTTTTGTATGGTTTGGGACCATTCTTTACTATCATATTATCAGCTGGGCTAGAAGTTAACGATTTGCCCACCATTGCAGTAGGCTTAATGGACAAAACAGTTAAACAAGCCTGGTAGAGCAGGGGCGGGTTTCTACCAGTTCTGTCCACCTCTGCAGAACCGGTAGCTCTGAAGAGCAGCAGACATAGAACCGGTTCTATGTCTGCTGATGTTTTTGCCCACCCGCCCACCTACCTGATCTTTATTTCCTGATTTTTCAACTTCAGCTGCCGAACGAGGCACAGCTGCAGTTAAAAAAACAAGAAATGAGGGCTGTTTCAAAGACTGCTTCTGGGCATGCAGCGTGCTAATGACGATTAACAGGCGCGCAGCCTACAGCGGGCAGGGAAGCTCGTAACTCCCGAACCGGTAGTTAACCCTGTCGTATCCCACCCCTGTGGTAGAGTCTTCATTTGTACAAAATGTACTGTGCTAAAACCAAGTTGGGGAATTTATGGTTCAGCACGCAATGGGAGTTCAACCACCTTCTTATCCAGGCCATCAAATCAAGCAATACTCTGGTTTATTTGTTTGGGGATTGCCTGCACTTAGGGATTGTGTTTTATTAACCTGGATTTGTGTTTCAAAGGGTTGTGCTTTTGTCTTTTTCTGAAAAGAAAAGAAAGAGATTCCTCCTAAGTGTGCCCTAAGTCCTATGCTACCTAGTGACTAAAATATATGATGCTATCCACTCACCCAGGGATCTCAACTAAGTAAATTATTGAGTTTGGAGGGGGGGGCATTTTAAAGAGATAAATAGGAATAGGTCCTGCCCCAGTTGCCCCATAGCCATTCTTTTTGCTTTTTAAAATCCATTTCAGTGACTATTTACACAAGTTGTCTTTAGACAATCTTTTTTTTGCAGTGCAAACAATGAGTCATACTAAAACTGTTTTCCTCCTGTCCTTTTTGGTCAATTTGTCATGCCTTCATCCAGAAAGATTTCCTTAAAAGAGAGGCAGGGAATGAAGAAGAATGATCTTTAACTTTTTCCACCTTTGTTTTGGCTAATGGTTAACTTGATTTTGAGTCTTAAAAGTCTGCTAGGTTGTATAGCTTAGAAAGCATGCAAATATCCTCCACTATCTGTGTTCATCAGGGAGATATCTGCTTAATAGGTAGAGAAGCTCAGCTCTTCACACGTTCTTTTCGCTTTCATTTTAGTTATGCTTATTCTGTTGTGCTATATTTTTGTTATTCAACTGTAATAGTTATCTCTGCTCCACATCCATCTTTTTGACAACTTTACTAAGCTCGTCTGAATGTCTTAAAATATTATGAATAATGGTGACTCTAGTCATACTTGCTTAAATCAACAATGGCATATATTGAACAAGAATATGAAAATGACATTGATCAGAAAGATACACACATATTCCCTTGATTAGATTTTGATTTCTATTCAAAAGCTCTCAACCACAAGTTGTCCTTTTGAAACAATTGATAAAAACAGATAGATAGCTATATTCTGGTTTAAAATATCATAGTCTTATTCTCTGAACTGTTACCTGTTTTCTTTGTTGCAGAATGTTATTGCTTTGCATTATATTTTAGAAAGTGTGTAACAAACACAATGCTATATCCTCCTTAGCACTCTTGCACTGAAACGCAAGGGAGTATTATGGTTTATATGGGCATCATTGAGTCAATCTTGACCAGTGCTAACTGCCTGGACTAGTTCCTGAATTTTTTTTTTCAGAAGTGACTTACCATTGCCTCTTTCCTAGGGCTGAAAGAGAATGGCTGGCTCAAAGTCATGCAGCTGGCTTTGTAGCTCAAGCAGGACTAAAATTTGGAATCTCTCAGTTGCTAGCATGGTGTCTTAATCATTACACCACACTGGTTTGCTGAAAGATAGAGTAAACAAACAAATTCATATTTTATTAAAAGAAATAAGATGCAGTCAACTTGTATTTGCATCATCAATTTGCATTTGTAGCGCATTGATTGTGTCTAATTCAGCTTTCCCAAACCAGTGTCCGCCAGATGTGTTAAACTGCAGTTCCAATGCTGGATGGTTGCAGGAGTTGAAACCTGTCCCATCTGAAAGGGAAGTTTAGAGAAAGCTGGTCTACTTGGTTTATTAGCAGTCACTATTTTGCACACTACAAAATTAAATCCTGTGGTACTGTATATCCAATCATAAGAAAAGTATCCTTGGAAAAAGAAAGTATGCATGGATAAAGGAAATCGTTTTTTTCCCCCTTGAAATTTTAGAAGTGGAAAAAAAAAACCACCCCTGTTTAATAGAGACTTTTACATTGTTCCCATTTCACAAAACCTAAAAATTTAAATCTAAATCAACTTGACAGTGTCCTTTTAAGTTTTTCATGATGTGGATTCTTTGAGTTATTGTTCACTTGTCTGCTTTTCATTTATATATATTTTCTTTCAATGCAACAACAGGCTGGTTTACTTTTAATATCACTGTAGCACGCAAGCAATAAAAAGAATGACATGTCTTTCAAATGTATGAGCTTTTTAGTCTACTAAACAAGGCCTAAAAAGAAGGGACTTTTGAATCTAAAGCGTGCTTTTGGTTTTATTCTGAACAAATGGACACTGGGCCATAATTAGAATGGACCCATTGAAACCAATAGAGCAAGACTAATTTAAGGAACATTTGTTTTAATAAATGCCATTGTTCTGCCACACTCTTACACAGAACAACAACCTTAAGAAGGATTCAAAATAACTGAAATGGGCAAAGAAGGGCAATCATTTTAGGGTGCATCAGTTTCACTCTGTCATGCTGGTCAGGCTTCACCTCAAGTTCTGCATGCATATTTAGGCACCATGCTTTAGAATGGAATAGAATAGAATTCTTTATTGGCCAAGTGTGGTTGGACACACAAGGAATTTGTTTTGCTGCAAATGCTCTCAGTATACATAAAAGAAAAGATACATTTGTAAAGAGTAAAGAATCATCAGGTACAACACTTAATGATAGTCATAGAGGACAATAAGCAATCAAATCATACTAGGAAACAGTCAATATAAATTGTAAGAATACAAGCGACAAAGTTATAGTCATACAGTCACAAGTGGGAGGGGTTGGGTGAGAAGGAGTGATGAGTAGATTAACAATAATAGTAAGAGTAATAGCAGATTTTGTAATAGTTGAGCAGTGTTGAGGGAATTATTTGTTTTAGCATTCGGCGAAAAAAGGAAGTACTCAAACTCTCTAGAATAGGTTCAAAGGAAGTGTGAAGATGATCAGGTGCTTGTAAAAGAGGACCTGTGATTTAAACTTGACAGATGACAACTGAAGGCCATATTCTATTTCAGGGGTGTCAAACTCATGGCCTGTGGGCCAGATGCATCATGTGTTGCCCACGCCCATGCTCAATGTAGCGAAGGGGGGAAAAGTAATGATACATCACGTGATGATGATGTGACGATGTGAGTTTTGATACCCCTGGTCTATTTCATAATTCTCTATGAAATAACTGGTTTATGTTACAGCAAGGCAAATTCCCTCACAGACAGAAGGGCACGCTATGTTTCCTCTATACCCAGTGTGAAAAAATCTGGCAGAAACAGGTTAGAATTCTATGTATCTACTTATCTATTGCAAACCCCTCATAGACATAAACATAAAGTATTATGAAGGACTGTTGCAAAATCCAAACAACCCCTAGGTGACAGCGAAGAGTTGGAATCTTCTGTGTCTATTTGGACCATCTAGTGGTTATTTGGATTATTGCTGTCCTAATCCCATGGTACTGAAAGGAGTTTTTAACTCAGAATCGAGTTCTCTTTCAAGAGCACCATCTCCCTTGATCCACAGGTATTAATAGTCACTTGGTGGAATTAAGATGTCACAAAACTGTTTCACCAGAAAAATAAAAACGATGATGAGCACTGTTTTTGACATATATTCACCATGCCTGACAGCCTGTTTTTCACTCATTCTGGACATATGTATAAAGGTAAAGGTTCCCCTCGCACATACGTGCTAGTCATTTTCAGCTCTAGGGGGCGGTGCTCATCTCTGTTACAAAGCCGAAGAGCCAGCACTGTCTGAAGACATCTCCGTGGTCATGTGACCGGCATGACTTAATGCCGAAGGCGCATGGAACACTGTTACCTTCCAACCAAAGTGGTCCCTATTTTTCTATTTGCATTTTTTACATGCTTTCGAACTGCTAGGTTGGCAGAAGCTGTGACAAGTAACGAGAGCTCACTCTATTCCGTGGTGCTAGGGATTCAAACCACCGAACTGCCAACCTTTCCGATTGACAAGCTCCGCGTCTTATCCACTGAGCCACCATGTCACATATATACTCATCCCTATAACATTTGTTGGAATTGTAAAAAGACTTAAGTTTTAGGTGCTTACCTGAAAAAAAGGAAAAGATGATTCTTTGTTGCTCTTCCCAGGATTTAGGTATGCTCTGCTTTTGCTGTCAGTGTAAGACATTTACACTTACAAAAAATGAAAAGTAGCAATGATTCCCCTATGTATCTTTGGTGTCATATTTTACATGTTTAGATATTTCTTGACATTGCCACATTCCATTGGCCAGGGACTGAGAATATATGAGCCCTAGGGTGTTTTTTTTTTATTTCTGTTCCCATTATCCTAGATTGTGACTCTGCTCTCCAGAGCTAAAAATAGGATCCATCAATATTTAGAGCAGTGCTTCTCAATCTTGGCATCTTTAAGATGCCTGGACTTCAACTCCCAGAATTCCTCAGCTAGTATGTTAAAGGAAGCTTGCCTGCAAATTTGATGGAAACCACATTGGTGGTAGAAGCTAATGTATTTGATTCTGAAATGCATACCATTCCATTTGCTTGGAGGTTATGGTTAGCTATCATTTTCTTGTTACATTTTCTTCGTATTTTTCTTGGAGTTTTTGTGTGTGTGTGTGTGTGTGTGTGTGTGTGTGAGTATGTTGACTTTATTTCAAGACCAATATGATTGCATGTTCTCTGCACAGCTTTGTTTGATTGGAGGGGCATGGGTCTGTATTATATCACTGACAGCTATAGCATTAACGGTACAATGGCATGGAAGGGTCATGATTACCCAGAGAGAAACATAAATGTGTATGCACTTATTGGCTTATTTGGCTTGGAAGCTCACTGTTAGGTATGGTTGCCCTGAGCGTTATAATTGGTATAAGAGAAGTTGCTCAAGGAGTGCAATCAATTTAAAATATTTAAAGAGAAACATGCATGAGTAGGCAAACTATCCTGCTTGCTTTCCAAAAAGTGGCTGTTCCATATTACTTTGCTATAAGCAATAACTCTCTCTTACAAGATATCCGGGGCCCCATTGATCTACAAAAGGACCGTAGGTTTCACGTAAAACAGGGTTACACACAGTAAAATGCCTGACTTTCTCTTTTTCTTTTTTCTTTCAGTTCCACTTTACAGAGTAGACCCCAATTCTACAATTAGATTAGTTGATTTTCCTTTACCACCTCACCCCATGGGTGAGTGGGGGAAAAGGAAGGGGGAATCCTTTCATCTGTGAAAAACGGCACATCAGAAAAATGCATTTCTGATGTTAATGTCACTATTCAGCCAGCCAGCAGTCAGATGTATGTTTCTGGATTCCAAGGTGTCGTTCATCTAAAATAATCACAAGGAAATCTTTTGAACAGATGTTCATAATAGGAAAACAGCTACAACCCATGGCCAGGACGTACAAGAATATAACTCAATAATAAAAGAAATTTACATTGCCATCTTGGTTCTGCAATGATTTTATAATTAACTAATGTTTAGACAACATTTAATAACACATATGAAAGTTGTTTGATACGTTTTATGACAATAAACACCTGGTTCCTTGCTATGAAGCTGGGGTGGGATCTAATCTCTAGGATGTTATGCTAACTGTTCCATCCATAGGAATAAGATACAGAGAACATAGCTGTAACAAATTTACCACCAACCAGGACTAATGAGATTACAAATGGATGGAAGTTGCATTTGGCAGGGGAAGGTGGGCATCTGAAGATCTAACCTTGGATGGGAGGATTGGAAGCCAGAAACCACCAGTTCAGGATACAGTTCCTGCTAATAAACACTGTTTACATGGTGTAGTGTAGTGGTTGGAATAGTGGGTTGGGAAGCCTGATGTTCAAGCTCACAATCAACCATAGAAACTCAAAGGGTAACTCTGAGCCAGTTCCAACTGTTCCTTTCAACTATACTAGGTTCCTCCATTAAATCTAGGAGCTGTGGTGTGCAGTGATTAGAATGCAGTATTGCAGGCTGAATCTGCCCACTGCCAGGAGTTTGATTTTGACCAGATCAAGGTTAACTCAGCCTTCCATCCTTCTGAGATTGGTAAAATGAGAACCCAGATTGTTGGGGGCAATACGCTGACATTGTAAACTGTTCAGAAAGTGCTTTAAGTTTAAAGCACTATGGAGTGGCATATAAGATTAAGTGCTATTGCTATTGTCTCCAAAAAGGTGTTCTCCCCTTGATGGAATTTTGTCTTTTGACACATGCTGAAAGGCAGCCAGGATTCCCATGTGCTATCAACTAGTAGAAGAGAAGGTTTATCTTGCTGTAAAGAACAAGCAGACAATAAGCTTGATTTGTGGATGACACCAGATTTTTCAGGGCATGACCAAATAAATTGGAGTCATCAGTGGATTGGCTGCCAGTATAATCAGAAGAAGTAGAGGCTCTTTTCTCGGGGAATTCTTCCGCTGTGGCAACATGATAGTTAGAAGAATCTTAAAAGGGCATTAGACAATTCCATGAATTGGCCAAAGGCAATTCATATGATTAGATGATTAATCATTGCACCTAAGTTTGATTTTTTTCAGAACTAGCACAGTGATACATCATACGCCATAATTTGACCTGAATACAAATCCACCTACTATATAGGCTTTCTGTGCAAAGCCCAGAAATGAAGCAACCTTGCACAAATGTTGGAACACAAGGGCCAAATAACTGTTCAATCTTGCCTGTGGGAATCTTTTAGTGACAAATTCCCTTAGTAAAGTCATGAAGCCATATCTAGGTGTAATAAAGAGCTTATTGAGAAAGGGGTGGGGGGTGTCCAGAAAAACAACCAGGAAGTCAATAGCCCCATATAGAATTCCAAATAAAGTCCAAATAGTCAATTTAGCTAAAGTCCCTTTTCCTTAAGTAAAACTTAAGTAAAACTTTTCAGGACACGTTCAGCATTCATTGCAGAGAGTATAGTTGATAAGACATTATCTAGGTTTTTACCATAGATGTTATCCTTCTTCCTCCCTCCCTCCCTTCTCCTTTTATTGGACATGAAACAAATGAAAACTGGTATGTTTGGGAACACTTATACTTTCTCCATCAAATACTCCATCTCTGATGTCCAAAAAAATCAGAGTTTACTATGTGGGTGAATCTACCTTCCTAAGAGTTATGTTGGAATAACAAGACAGTCTATTATACACCACTTGTGGCTCTGTATTAAAAATAATATAGAAGAGACCTTTTTTAAAGACCAAAAAATGAATCCAATTATACAGGCTCTCAACATGAGGCTGAGTTACCAGAGGATTTGTCTGGCACTTTTTATGTTATAACAGAAATAAGGGGTTGTTCTCACACTTGGTTTCATCTTGGCATGTTAGTTGAACTTCACCTTTGAATAAAAGTGTTTCCCATCTCCAGGTTATAGATTGTGATGTTCACACATTTGTTTTATTAATATCACTTGTCCTCTAGCTAATCAAAGAGATTGGGTTTTTCAATAAAGCTTGATTACTATTATCCTCACTGCATTCTTAGATATTTGCCTACAACTGGATTTCATACATTCTGAACTTAAAATGAGGAAACAGATTCTGTTTCTGTTGTGCACCACAAAAACCAGGAATTTGAAAAAGCTTTGGGATCTTTTGGAAGACTGCCAAGTTTTTTTTAAAAGTCAAGAAAAGGGTTCTGCATGTAGTAGAAGTCTTTGAAGTAAGAATTCTTCAATTAATGGTTTTAATTGTTGCATGTTCTGATCTGCGTTGGTCACAGGGACCAGAGGTTTAGTCTTCTGAGCTTTCAGATTCATGCTGGAACTCAGAGAACTCCTCTCTTTGGGCAATGAATGCAACGAATAAAAACATAAATTCAATTTTGCAGGTACTAAGATTGTTGGATGAGCAGGCACAAAAATAGCCAGGGAAGTATTAAAGCCTGAGAAACAGGCCCCTCCTCAGTAAACAAGAGTGCTAATTTACCACCAGTTATCAAGTACTTAAGGGACACAGTGGTTCAGTGGCTAAGATGCTGAGCTTGTCGATCAGAAAGATTGGCAGTTTGGCGGTTAGCAAAGCATAGCTCCCTAGCACTGCATAACGGAGTGAGCTCCCATTACTTGTCCCAGCTTCTGCCGACCTAGCAGTTCAAAAGCATGTAAAAAAATGCAAGTAGAAAAACAGGAACCACTTTGGAGGGAAGGTAACAGTGTTCCATGCGCCTTCGGGTTTTTTGTCCTGCTGGCCACATGACCACGGAGACGTCTTCGGGCAGCGCTGACTCTTCAGCTTTGTAACGGAGATGAGCACCACCCCCTAGAGCCAGAAATGACTAGCACATATGTGCGAGGGGAACCTTTACCTATCAAGTACTTAGGAGGTAAGGGCTTGGCAGCACAAAGAAAATAATCACCAATAACTTAATAGCTGGTCACCAACACCCGATCAACAGCTAAAAAGCCACACACAACCAAGCACCAGATAAATACCACATGCAGAATAGCCCAAAGCACACACTCTGCTAAAGAGAAGTTCCCTGAGGATGTGCTCCAGCACAAGTCCATAGGCTTGGAAAAATAAACCTCTGGTCCCAGTGATCAACCCAGATTGGAACCTTCAACATTATTCTGGGACATGTATGTTCACCTTCATTTGTGATTTTAATTGTTGTTTTTGTTAGGCTTTATTACTTTTACTTAGATTTAATTGCTTTATTCTTTTTTGTCTTTTTCTGTTTACTATTCTGTTATTGCTTTCAATTCCTCTGTGTAAAGAGACAGGGTATAAATAGCAACAGAATTTTAAAAATCCAATCATATGTGGCAACACAGCTGTTTATGGTGACAGCACAAGAAGACTTCTCAGCCATCTTCACAGTGGGTGATTGGACATCTGTCCCCTCCTCTCACACCATAATGATAAGGGAAGAAGAAAGCTGGCCAAAAAAAAAAGAGAACCATTTATTTACTTATTTATAAGTCAAATTCACCCTTCTTCTAGAAACCTTGGATGGCCTACAGTTCAAACCAAACCAAACCAATGCAAGCAGGAAGTGTGCAAAAACTGGGATTACAAAAACAATCCCATTCATGTCATTCCTATTGCAGCACCTAATTCCTAATCTACCGCCTGGAGAAAAAGCCCAACCTTTAAGCGGGATCGATATTATTCTGGAAGGCAGGCACCATGAACCAGCTCTGAACCAGCTCCATGAACCAGCCATGAACCAGATCTATCCAAGTCTGTTCGGATGCATAAAACCTTCTACCCCAGGGTGGGCAACTGTGGGAACTATACAAACTGTAATTCCCAGAATTCCTGAGCCAGCCCTGCTCATTCAGACCAGAGTCTCCTCTTCCCTCCCCAAGGCCATTATCCACACTAGCCTCAGTGGGAGGGATCCTTAGAGTGATTTAACTGCATTTTTAGGAACCGTTGTTCATATTGCTTACAGGCTACTTAGGGAGGAACTTTATTCAGAACAGAAGGATATAAATACTTGTTACAAATAAAAAATAGTTTAAGACCTCAAAGAGACCAGTCTCCCAAGAGAAGGGAGACTAAGGAAATGTTGTAGCTTACATGATGTCATCTTTAGATGGTATACGTCTTTCAGTGCAAGTTAATTCAACATCAAAAGAAAGTACTTCTTGATTCTGGTTTTCAGCAAATATGTTTCTTTTATTTATGCACGTTATGCAAAAATAACCACTGCATACAACAATTTGAGAACAGCAAATGCTGTCAGGCAACACCCTGTGCATTGGCTACTTCTCTTTGAGTTTTGGATATTGGCAGCTGAATGTCTTTAAGCAGCTTTTTTTATTTACAACAGGCCCTAAGAACTTGGGGGCTGCAAAGCATATTTAAAATTTTGAGAGCCTGTGATTGGCGCTGTCACAAAATGGCTGCCATATTGATACAGTGATCATCCATCACCACCTCCACTCGCTACCCCCACATTACGTAGTTGTTGAGGTGTTCCCCGTTAGGAGAATGAGTGCACTCAGGGAAATGTAGTGAGAGTGGTGAGGAATAACACACAACCAGCATAAAGATACACTGAATAGTAAAATGTAGGTTTTACTTCCTGTAAACAGGTAAATGAAGTCCAACAAACAGTCCAAATCATACACGGTTAAAGCAGGTAGTATTCAATACAATCAGTCCAGGGATAATCCAAAAATGAAGTCAAGTATTATAAACAGAGTTCAGTAAATGGAGTTTGCGAACAGTTGCAAGACTCACAGCAATCCAAGCAGAACGACGATCAGGCAAAAGGCAATAGGGAAATGCAAGAAGAGAACAATCAAAAAAGTTATAGTCATCAAAAGTTAAAGAAATAGGAAAAATGAGAAGGATAATAGTAATACAACCCTACTATGTGCTTTGGCATCCCAGGGCATAAGGCAGTGTTGTGGGAATTAGTTGTTTAGCAGAGTGACAGCATGGGATGAAACTGTATTTGTGTTGTTTTGGCGTGCAATGCCCTGTAGCATTGTCTTGAGGAAAAAAGTTGAAACAGTTTATGTCCAGGATGTGAGGGGTCTGCAGATATTTTCACAGCCCACTTTCTAGCTTGTGAAGTATACAGGTCCTCAATGGAAGACAGGCTGGTTGCAACTGTTTTTTCTGCAGTCCTAACTATCCGTTGAAATCTGTCTCTGTCTTGCTTGCTTGCTGTGCCAAATCAGAAAGAAGGATTAAAACTAATTTGCTCACCATGAGGAAGATTACTGCACCCATTAGATTTCAGACTCTTACAACATTTTATAGTGTACAAGAAATGTGTTCGTTAGTAACTCTGGAAGTGGTTGTTTGAAGTTCATTTTTGAGAGGTTTCTGCTAAGGTGTACGGGTGGACAAAGAAGATATCTGGAAACGCAGTTTAAATCTGCCTCTCTTTTCTATTTTATCACATCATCTGGAGAATTCAGCCCCCTTTGCCAACCCCCAACCCCCCCAACCCCCGGCAAGATGCCTAAGTGTTCTGTTTGTTCTGGAAAGGGTTTGATTTTTCTGGAACTGTAAGAATGCAAATACTTCATGTAATGGCCGTGAATAAAACATTTTATAAATAAATGCAATGTGAGATGCAGCTGCAAGTTTGTGGACGTTAAATTCATGGGCAGAAGTGACAAAGCACTCTCATCTTCAGGAATGCAAAAGGATAATGGATCCATATTCAGTCACTTTTCAAATCCTGGGTTTAATTAAGGTCCTTTCATTTCAGTGGGCTTACTTTAAATGATATTAAATCTGAATCCAAAGCTATATTATACAATTACACAAGCATGTGAATCTTGTAGTCAATGGCAAGCACTAGCATTATGGCAGGATAAACCAGCAACTCTCTGCTATTCATTAATTCAGCCCAACTTTGTCAAGTTTCCATGCCTGCCTAAAAAAATATGCTCCTGCTTTAAGAGTCATGTTAGCTTTAGTAAGGGCATTCCTTTGGGTTCCAAAAAAAGCATGATATCTTTAAATTTTTGTTATTTTGTTACAAGGAAATATAAGGATTCATACAGAAGTGCTCCAGATGCTGATCAGAGGGCAAAAAAGAAATATAGAAAACTTTGCTTCCATCTAATAGCCATCCAGATTTTTGCACCCAAAAGATCTGGTAGCCTTATCTAAAATTGCCTCTGAAATCATCTCTTGGATTTTTATCTTTCCCAAACAATCTGAAAACACAGAGCAAAACTTTTTAAAAAGAGAGATTAAAACTGGAACAGTCTTCTCAACGTTCCTCCAGCCATTCTTGTACTCTTGGAAGCAGACCCTCAATCTGTTACTGGGGGGAGAGGAGAAAATATGGGGCATGGGACAATCTTTAGCCTCCAGATCTTCAATCTTACAGATTATTAGAGGGGCCTGAATCCAAAGCCACTACAATTACTGGCTGTAATGACAGCAAGAGAAAGGAACAACTTACCTCCAGAAGTTGTGAATGCTCCAAATTGGGAGTTTTTAAGAAGAGATCGGACAACCATTTGTCTGAAAAGATATAGAGGAGAGGTGTCAAACTCGATTTCAATCAGGGCTGCATCAGGGTTGTGTTTGACTTGGGGCGGGGGATGGGGGTGTAGCCAGAGTGGGTGTGGCCAGCTTGATTTCACTAGTGTCAGGGGTACCTGTGCTTGCCCAAGTGCTCTACCAGCGAAAACAGGCTCCCAATCTCCGTTTTCAGCTGGGACAGCCTCCTGCAACCCTCTGCCAGCGAAAACAGAGCTTGGGAGGGTTGCAGGATGGAAGAATCTGGAAGAATCCTCCCGAGCTCCATTTTTGCTGGCAGAGGGTTTCAGGAGGCTGTCCCAGACGAAAACGGAGATTGGGAGCCCGTTTTCACTGGCAGAGGCACCACAAGCTGGTTCTTCGCTGTTTCCAGGGCAGCCCTGAGAACCAGATCTAAACACCCCTTGGAACACCCCTGATATAGAGTCCCCTGTTTTAGCAGGGGGTTGGACTAGAACAGGGGTTGCCAACCGTTTGGACCTCAGGGACCACCAGACTCATAATTTTAAATCCTGCAGACCACTAATATGAATTTTGACTGACGGTGGCTTGCTGACATTGGTAGGAAAGTCAGTCCTGGTAGGAAAGTCATTGGACTTTCAGTCCTGATAGGAAAGTCATTGGAAAGTCAGTCCTGGTAGGAAAGTCATTGGACTTTCAGTCCTGGTAGGAAAGTCATTGGAAAGTCAGTCCTGGTTGGAAAGTCATTGGAAAGTCAGTCCTGGTAGGAAAGTCATTGGAAAGCAGCTCCTCCACCAGGTGCACCGGCCTGCTATGGACTGGAGGAGCTGTTCTGGGATGACCAAAGGGCCAGTCCTGTGACTACTGCAGCTTTGGAATATGGGACCGACTTTCCCACCAATGTCAGCAAGCCATCCTGGGGCAGATTTCCCTCCCCCGTTGTTGGTCTTACCTTCTAGTTCCAGCTCGCATGGAAACCTTACTCAAGGTAAGGTTTGCGCTTGGCCAAAGGGCGGGGGGCAGTGGGTGGGTGGGCCATGTGGGTGGCGCTGCCTTGTGTTCCTGTGCAGCCTGGATTAATTCCTTTGAGGGGAGTGCTTTGGGAGGGACATTTCTCTGCGGATCACCAAAATTTTCTTGTGGACCACCAGTGGTCCCCGGCCCACTGGTTAGCGACCACTGGACTAGAAGATACCTCCAAGGTCCGTTCCAACGTTGTCATTCTATTCTATTCTAAGGTTTTGCATCCACCAATCACTTCTCTTGAGTTGTTCTACCTTAAATCTATGGTGACAGCACTGGTTGTAATGACAGCAGTGAAAGCTAATGTACATTTGTGGATTCTCAGAGACTGAAGTAAACACATTAATGAGACCATATGGAAGAGCCCAGTTTCATGCAGATTTTTTCCAGAATTACAGGACAAAGTAGAATCTTTATCATCTGACACTTGCCATATCCTTATTTTTAGTTACTGTGCCAAATTGTTGATATTCCTGCTCATCCACCCTCTCTCAGAAAGCTTTAATCAAAGCCTCTTTTTTATCTACACAATCATTTTAAGCTGTTGCAGAAAGAAACCAGGACTTCTGCCCCGACTCGCCTCAATCAAATGCTCTTCTGTGCTTGGCCTTGCTTTGTCAGTAAGTGTAGGTGCAAAGTTATTCTAAAGCTGATCTTAACAAGTGAGGGGAAGAAAAAAGCAAACAGCTTGGATGTCAGGCCTGCAGTTGTGGTTACATCACAACTAAGAGTTTTTTTTAATGAGGAATACTGGGCAATTTTAAAGGCAGAAGCTAATGCTCCAAGTCTCTAAGAGAATAAAATCACCAAGACTGGCCTTGAACATGAATTCCATAATAGCATTTGATTTGCAATCCAAGTTTGGTCAACAGCTCTTAACAGTTGGATAATTTTATAGTTTTAAAGATGAAAATGTCAACAATTTGATCTTTCATGAGCTGGCCCTTGGACACTTCATAAATTTGGCTGGGGAAACATAGTCTTATTTATAAGCACAAGGGGTTGGTCTGTCTGCTGTAGCTAATTTCCCATTGGGTCTGTCAATGATTTGGTTACAGCTCCTTAACTGCTTGCCCAGGCTGACTGCGCATTGGGTCCAAAACAAGCTCCCATTATCAGGGGCGGGGGAAGAGAGCTTGGGGATGAGTGGAAGGGAAATGGAATCCATTCTCTACAGCAAATCCTTGGGCCCTCTTATTTGCTCAACTTTCCTTTTGAAAAGGCAGCTCTTCCTTTTTATTTCCTTCCATTCAGTCATGTCTGACTCTTGGAGACCTGTCTGGACAAATCCCTGCAGTTTTCTTGGCAAGGTTTTTCAGAGGTGATTTGCCATTGCCTCCCTCTTAGGGATGAGTGAAAATGACTGGCCCAAACTCACCCAACTGGTTTTGTGTCTAAGGTGAGACTAGAACTCCGGGTCTACTGGTTTCTAACTTGATTTCTTCACCACTACACCATACTGGCTCTCAACTCTTCCTACCTTTATTAACATCATATTCTTAAATAGGAAAAATGACAATTGTATCTTACCCTATACTATTAAATCCAGGGTGCTCTACACTACTTCCCTGATGTGATACTCTTGACATGTGAAATGGGAGTAAACTCATAGATTGATGGTATTGAAGGGGAAATAATAACAAGGATATAATAAATAAAAGTATATATATTATAATAGCTTTAGTAAAAACATGTTATTCAAGCATTTACTTGTTATTTTGTATTTTGTAAACATTTGTTCTCGGTAACACATATATGCTATATTATGCCTCTGTAAAAGTATTTCCTATAACTTCCTGAACATAAATCTCACCCTTGTTTCATCCAGAGACTGTCAATCTCAAAAAGGCAGTTCACACACCTTTGATCTGTGTTGTTAGTTTTGTGTAGATACAGGGGACCAAGTGGCTAATTGACTAATTGGGAGAACAAAGGAAGAATGAGATAACACTGAAGGCATCTACCTTTTGCAGGAAGTTAGGAGGCCGGAATTGGGAACTAAGCTAATGCCTATAAAAGCAAGCCATACCTTCCCCAAGGTGTGGCTATTCCTTACATGCATTGTATCTGTATGTCCTGGATATAGTTCACCCAGTATTTTGTTTTGGCCATAAATAAAATCTGCTTCTTTTTGCAAGCCTCGTCCAGAGTTTCACTATCTTTGGCATCTCAGTGGCTCGGGGAAACTTCTGGTACCTTACAGTATCATAGTTTTTAAGACTTGAAAGATTACTAAAAAAATGGTATATACCAGTCCCCTTCTCAATGCAAGTTCTGAAACATTCTCAGGAGAAGCCTATCCAAAGTACAGGTGATCCTGGACTTACAACCACAATTGAGCCCCAAATCTCTGTTGATTGAGTGAGACCATTGTTCAGTGAATTTTGCCCCACTTTACAACCTTTCTTGCCACAGTTGTTATGTGAATCACTGCAATTGTTAAGTTAATAATGTGGTTGTTAAGTGAATCTGGCTTCCCCATTGACTTTGCTTGTCAGGAGGTCTCAAAAGATGGTCAACTGAATTTTGATCATGTGACCATGGGGATGTTGCAATGGTCATAAGGGTGAAAAACGGTCATTAGTCACTTTTTTCAGTGCCAGTGTAACTTCAAGCAGTCACTAAATCAGGACTCAGCACTAAATCAGCAACTTTAAGACTGATTGACTTCAATTCCCAGAATTCATAGCTGGCTGGAAAATTCTGGGAGTTGAAGTCCACCAGTCTTAAAGTTACCAAGTTTGGAGAGCTCTGCATTAAATGATATGATGTAAATTGAGGATTACCTGTGCAAAATCCATCCAGTTAATGCTTTCTATTTTCTTTGTTCTCAAGGTTATTGAGTTCAGTAAAAGGAGAACATGCTCTCCTTTCTATCCTCATACCTTTCATCTGGTAGGCATAGAGAGTGTCCTTGAAAGTTTAACATTCCTCCACTAACATTTTCTCAAGTCAAACAGCAGCTTGAAAAGAAAACTGTCAGGTAGTTTATATTCTTGTTTGTCTTCCACCACATGGCTACAGGAAAAATGGCCTTAAACCTGATATGCTGAAACTATTCCCCACAGAGATCCAGCTGAAATCTTGGAATAACAAGGTAGCATAAACACAGTCAAAAACAGAAGGAGAGTGGAATGGGAGCAACAATCTTTTCTTACTTTTCTTTTTTTCAACACTGCTTTCCAAGTTAAAATCTGGCAAAAGCAAGCCTCTTACTGGCTAAGTTTACTGTCACAGCAGGATAAAACATGATACTGTGTGCTCTGCTGGGATTTAGATCTGTAAGCCACCCAAGAGCTGTTCTCTGAGCAGTGGTGGCATTCAAATTTTTTTACTACCGGTTCTGTGAGCATGGCTTGGTGGGCATGGTGTGGCTTGGTGGGTGTGGCAGGGGAAGGATACTTCAAAATCCCCATTCCCTTCCCACCCCACTCACCTGCTTTCCAGCTCTGTTCTCCTGTGCAGGGCAACAAAAGAAGACCCAGCCAATCAGCTGGGACTTTGGAGGCAGCAAATAAATGGGGGAGGAGCCAACCAGAGGTGGTATTTGCCAGTTCTCCAAACTATTCAAAATTTCTGCTACAGGTTCTCCAGAACTGGCCAGAACCTGCTGAATACCACCTCTGCCTCTGAGAGTCATCATACTTTTCCTGGTTCTAGAAGCATCTGTGGATTGAATTTGCCCCTGCTGGAAGGAGTAACAGCTGACAATGAACACTTTTCGTTTGGTGATAGACAGAGAGAAAAGCTTCTGTCAAAATTAGTACATTCCATCCTTATCATCTCGTCTGCTCAACAAGCCAAAAAATACAGCATGAACACAGTGGAAAAATCACACTTGGCTGTGGTTGTCTTTTGATGGGCCTTGACAGTTGTCTTACCTAGACAGAGGTTGTTTCTGAAGACCATTTCCATTCCCATTACACCAGTGGTGGGATTCAAATTTTTTTATTACCATTTCTGTGGGCATGGCAGGGGAAGGATGCTGCAAAATCCCACTCCCTCCCCACTCCACCAACCTGCTTTCCAGCTCCGTTCTCCTGTGCAGGGCAACAAAAGAAGGTCCAGCCAATCAGCTGGGACCTGGGAGGCAGAGAATAGATGGGGGCGGGGCCAATCAGAGGCGGTATTCGGAAGTACTCAAAATTTCTGCTACCAGTTCTCTGAACTACTCAAAAATTCCACTACTGGTTCTCCAGAACTGGTCAGAACCTGCTGAATACCACCTCTGCATTACACCTTTACCTCTCTCACCTTTCTTTATCTTGTGCACATCTGGGTTCTGATCTTGGTCTACATATTTTAGTTTGTTCTATTGTCGATTGCTTTACCTTCCAGCCTGAGTGACCTGAGGATTTGCTTAGTGTTCCCTGTTTGGGTAATTGGAATGCAGTATTGCTGGCTAACTCTGCCCATAGCCAGGAGTTCGATCCTGAACAGCTCAAGGTTGACTCAGCCTTTCATTTTTCTGAAGCTGGTAAAATGGGGACCCAGATTGTTGGGGACAATATGCTGAAATTTGTAAACTGCTCAGAAAGTGCTGTACAGCAGGGGTCTCCAACCTTGGCAACTTTAAGACTTGTGGACTTCAACTCCCAGAGTTCCTCAGCCAGCAAAGCTGTAAAGCATTATGAAGCGGTATATAAGTCCAAGTGCTATTGCTAATTCCAATTCTCCCAAATTAGACTGGCATCTAACAAATCTTACAAGTTGTAACAGGTTAATGGAGTAAAGCAAAGAGAAGGCAACTTTTGTCAGGACCAAAAGAGGGAAGGACATGAAATTGATGTGAAAGTTTGGGTTTTTGTAACAAGGTGACATAGATTCTTTAAGTCCCTGAAAAGCTTAATGCTCCATTTTGACAGTCTCCCAAACTGATAGAAGTCACTATCACTAATACTCAACTTACAGTCATTTGTTTAGTGACCGTTCAAAGTTACCATGGCACTGAAAAAAAAGGGACTTATGACCGGCTTTCACACTTACAACCACTGCAGCATCCTGGTGGTCACATGATGAAAATTAAGGCGCTGGGCAACTGGCAAGTATTTGTGACTGTAGCACTATCCTGAGGTCATGTGATCACCATTTGTAACCTTCTCAACCTGCTTCCACGTGCAAAATCAATGGGGGAAGCCAGATTTGCTGAATGACTGCACCATTCACTTAACAACTGCAGGGATTTGCTTAATAACTGTGGCAAAACAAGGTCATAAAATGAGGTGCAACTCCCTTAACAACCGTCTTGCTTAGGACATTTTGGCCTCTATTTTGGTTTGAGTCAACGATTACCTGTACAGTTTTTGGCCACATTAACTCTGCAATTGGGGAAAAAAGCCTACTGGTAGAATTGCACTTTTCACATTCCTTAAACAGCAACATTTATTATTCTATAGATTAGTTCATTTCTTCTTCCAAATAAGGTCAAGTTTTCTGTACCTAAGTATTCATTTAGATATAGCTGTTGTATGGCGTCTCAAGTCTATATATCCCTTTATTTATATATTTTGTTTGCTATATTTTATGTTACTTTTCATTCAGGAGATCCAGATGGCACCTGTAGAATTTCCTCCCATTAATCTTCCCCATGCACATCTATGGTGATCCCTCAATTACCCATAATGACAGACCAAGTTCTGCCCTGCAAAATAACCTCATTGTGGCTCATTACAACTTCCTAGCTAACCTTTTCGGCACCAAGTGCCCAAAGCATGCATGCACATGCGCATCTCCCAAATGCAATATGCGCATATCCCCACCATGCGCTTCGCTCCCTGTGCATGCCTTCCATGCATGTGCAGCAGAGACCTGAAGACCAGATGGCCGGTGGGAGGCATGTACGTGCATGCACAGCAGAGCTGAGCTGGGGCGATGGCTCATGTGCCCACAGAGAGGGCTCGGCGTGCCACCTCTGGCATGCGTGCCATAGGTTCGGCATCATGCTCCTAGCTATTCACCAATTCTTGTGCTACTTTAAATATTGTTGCAAACAAATAAAGAAAATATTCCAACACTATACAGGCAGCCCTCGACTTACAGTAGTTTGCTTAGTGATCGTTCAAAGTTATAAAGGCACAGAAAAAAGTGACTTATGACGAGGGGTGCAATTCAATTGGTATAACAACCGGTTCGGTGAGCGTATGCTTGCTCCGCGTTTAAAAAAGGCAATACTTACCTTCAATGAAGCTGAAGAAAACAGCTGAGGTACGGCAAACTGCTCTGCCCCATGAAACAGCTGTGCTCTAACAAAAAGACATAAAGCACAGGAAAGAGCAGGGGCAGGCGGGCAGGCCCACATGCTCATTGGAGAGAACTGGTTCAGAACCGGCTGATCGTTGGAACAAGTGACTCGCCCGAACCGATCCGAACCGGGAGAATCCCACCCCTGCTTATGACCGTATTTCACAGTTACAACCTTTGCAGCATCCCCAGGATCATGAGATCAAAATTCAGACGCTTGGCAACTGGTTCAAATTTATGACCATTGCTGTGTCCCAAATTCACGCGATCTCTTTTTGTGACTTTCTGACAAGCGAAGTCAAAGGGGAAGCCAAATTCACTGAACAACCAGGTTACCAACTTATCAACTGCAGTGATTCACTTAACCAACTATTTACAAAGTCTGCATTACTATTAATCTTCTCATCACTCCTTATCGCCCATCCCCTCCCACTTGTGATTGTATGACTGTAACTTTGTTGCTTGTTTCCTTACAATTTATATTGACTGTTTCCAGTATAATTTGATTGCTTAGTATACCCTATGACCATTATTAAGTGTTGTACCTGATGATTCTTGACAAATGTATCTTTTCTTTTATGTACACTGAGAGCATTTGCACCAAGACAAATTCCTTGTGTGTCCAATCGCACTTGGCCAATAAAAGAATTCTATTCTATTCTATTCTATTCTATTCTATTCTATTCTATTCTATTCTATTCTATTCTGTTCTGTTCTGTTCTGCTCTGCTCTGCTCTTATTCTTATTCTATTGTATTCTATTGACTATTTCCTACTATGATTTGATTGCTTATTGTACCCTGTGACTATTATTAAGTGTTGTACCTTATGATTCTTGACTCTTGATGAATGTATCTTTTCTTTTATGTACACTGAGAGAATTTGCACCAAGACAAATTCCTTGTGTTTCCAATCGGACTTGGTCAATAAAAGAATTCTATTCTATTCTAACAACTGTGGCAAGAAAGTTTACAAAATGGGGCAAAACTCACTTAACAAATGAGTTTCCCTTAACAACAGAAATTTTGGGCTCAGTTGTGGTCGTAAGTCAAGGAACTACCTATAGTCTTCTTCTGCTCAATGATGGGTAGACAAGCATTAAAACTTTCAATCTCTACAAATGGAAGGATTGGAAATTGGGTTGTTTAATATCGGATCCATAGGAACTCCTGATTAATTCTTAAGGCTTTGCAAACACAGCTTGACAAGCTTTGCCTAAAGGCAGCAGCAAGAAGTAGCAGCAATATGGCTGTGATCGAGACCAGGTGCCTTGGAGCTGGCATTTTAATTGCCTTCCATCTGCTTGATGTAAAATGGTGGCTTTGAGGAGCCAGGGAAGGCATAATGTCCATGGATGACATGTGTGGAAGCAAGCCTACTGCTAGGGCCAACTGAACTAAGAGAACTGGTGGGTAATAGCAGCTAAATAAATAGAACGCAGGAAGACCAGAATGGAGCTTCTAGGTCAGCAAATATTCCCTTTAAAAAATGTTTTTAATGTAAATTGGCTGAAATACAAATTCCATCATATAGATTAGAAACAGGTTGAGTCCTATAAACAAAGAATATTAAATGATAAACAGCCAGGCGCAGAGTTCATCAGGAAGTATCCAGTGCGATACTAGAGGGCTTTGCATTAGGTCTGGTTTTATTTAGCATCTATATTAATGATCTGGAAGAGAGGAATAAACAGCATGTTAACTTGGTTTATATTCATTGTAGTAAATTATAACAAATTGGAGGTGTTGCAAACTGCTGCCAGATCCTGAGGAGAGAGAAAAAAGGAGAATTGAAAGAAACACACACATTGTGGACAATCAATATCTAACAGCTGGCAAGACTCTGGTTTGAAAATGACAAAATGCAAGTGATCCTGGAAACAGAGGTGTTTTTAAATGCTCGTTGGAAAGGAGAGATTTTGGAATGCAGCTATTCAGAAAGCCCCAATTCCATTGCGATGAGCCACAAGCATGAAGAAAGATCATAGAGGAAACGTATTGGGCAAATCAATCAAATAAATTGATTAATGGCAGGGAATGGATGAGGAATGAATGAGACCTTGGATGGTTTATTTGACAGTAAAGTCACAGCAGAGAGATACCAAGGTATCAATTCTTCCCTTTTGCTCTGTGAGCCCTGAAAAACTGATAGGGATGACTGCCAAAAGAATGATGTTGGACATCATGTTGGACCTCATTCATGTATATTGAAAGTCCTGCTGTTGAGTTCTTATATAGTTGCAGATGTGTACAAGAAACAGCAAAGAAACTATATGGTCAACATTTCTATGCAGGAAGCCAAAGGTGGATATGAAGGGAATAGCCTACCTACATCCTTGCTCTCCCAAGTTGGTAATTAGGTTATTGCAAGAGTAGGTAGGTGAGGATCTATAACTCCATCTGTAGCCTGATTTCACGTTGTTAAAAGTTAGTGGTAAAATGGCTAATTATATCAGGGAAGATTTTTCAGGGTTTATTGTTAAAAATGAGATTGAGACACACATTATTCTCATTTGCACACTTAATCACATGAACCCCTCCCTCCCTGATCCTATGTGCCACTTGACATTGTGACTACTGTATAAAGTTCATCTAATTTTTAATTGAATGTTGACACTGGGTGTCAAAAGTATGGAAACAGTGTTTTAAATTCCAGAGACCTTCCACTGTGGTTCCTTCAATTCAGTACTACAAAACAGTAAATAGTCACCTCCCCTCTCAAAAAACAACAACCTGCCCATGACCCATCCATTGACATAACAGAGACCACAGAATTTTGGTTGCCTGTTGAAAGATGGTAGAAATTGGAACAGAATCTTCTGATAACAGATAACAGATAATCAGAGTTGGAAGGGACCTTGTAGGTCATCTAGTCCAACCCCCCGCCCAAGCGGGAGGCCCCACACCATTTCTGACAAATGGCAGTCCAATCTCATCTTGAAAGTCTCAAGTGATGGCACTCCCACAACTTCCGAGGGCAAAGCTGTTCCATTGGTTGATTGTTCTCACTGTCAGAAAGTTTATGATAAAGGTCATTGCTGGTTGCTTTGGCCTCTAACAGGAGACTATTTCACTGCAAAACTCACTGGTCATGGACAATATCCATCAGTGCCCAGAGAGAATAAGCAACTGTTCAGCATGAGTTCAGTTTGTTAACTGTTGTTACCAAAAATGACAAAATTCAGAGACAAAGTTTTCTAATAAGAATTAAGGAATCTTTGCTCATGGACATGTTCTACCACCACTGTGTATTAGAGTGTATCAGTGGTGGGATTCAAATTTTTTTTACTACTGGTTCTGTTCTGGTGGGCTTAGTGTGCTTGGTGGGCGTGACAGAGTAACAATACTGTAAAATCTCCATTCCCACCCCACTCCAGGAGAAAGTTACTGCAAAGTCCCATTCCCACCCCACCCCACTAACCTGCTTTCCAGCTCCAGCAACAAAAGAAGACCCAGCCAATCATCTGGGACTTGGGAGGTAGAGAATAGATGGGGCTAGGACCAGTCAGAGGTGGTATTCTGAACTACTCAAAATTTCCACTACCGGTTCTCCGAACTACTCAAAATTTCCTCTACCAGTTCTCCAGAACTGGTCAGAACCTGCTGAATACCACATCTGGAGTTATGTGGGGTCAAACAATAAAGTGTGGGTGAAATAAAACAAATGTTTGGCAAGTCCTGTAGAGCGGGGGACGGCCGTGATCGGACCGGGGGGTTGGCGCTTTGTTTGAAAGTGCTTCCAGGTGAGCTTTTTGGTTGGGGGGGGAGGAGAGTGGGGGGGGGGGGGGGGGGGGGGGGGGGGGGGGGGGTCAAACAATGGAAGGGTGGGTGAAACTGAAACGGGGGGGGGGGGGGGCAAGGGGGGGGGGGGGGGGGGGGGGGGGGGGGGGGGGGGGGGGGGGGGGGGGGGGGAAGCTTGGCAAGCCGTACAAAGGAAGAGTGGGGGGGGGGGGGGGGGGGGGAAGGGGGGGCGGCTGGCTGGCCGGTCAGCGTGCGTCGCGGTGGGGGGGGGGGGTCTTGTGATGGGGTGTGGGGGGGGCCAGTAGAGCCTAAAATTGCCTGGATTTTAAGTTCTTGAAACTCCACACCTCATGTAATCCTCATAAGATAGGAGGGTCAGCTTCCAAGGATGCATTGATATATTTTCAGATTCCACTCAGGGTGAAGAAATGACCAGTCACAACCATAGAGAAAGTAACTTTTGCATTGCAGTTATTGACTAGCAAGCCACCTCTTGGCAGTTCCCATACTTTACCGGTCAGGCAGGTATAATTTGCAAATAGTGGTCAGGATAACCGCTAGTCAACCTAGTTAAGTTGTTTACTTTACATTACACCCTCTAGGCATGGCTTCCATAAGGTTCTTTTCTGTGGACATTGTGAGACACTCTGTATGGTTTTCCAAAATTTGTCTTTGCATATTGGATGGAAAAAAAATTCAAGTTTGGGGATATTAAGTATTTTCATGGCCTCTGATTCACAAGATACTCTTTCACTTTTTCTTGGAAAAAAAGATGTATTTCCAAAGTGCTGAGTTTTAGTCCCTTACCACTTTTTATTTTCTTCAAAATTAATAAACTGCAAATGATAGGCTCCTTTTAGTGACTGAGAAGTATATCTTTGAGGGCAATAAATGATTATGGGTGGATGGTATACGTTTTATCAGAGGTGGTATTCAGCCAGTTTTGACAGGTTCTGGAGAGCCGGTAGCGGAAATTTTGAGTAGTTCTGAGAATCGGCAAATACCACCTCTGACTGGCCCCGCCCCCATCTATTCTCTGCCTCTCGAGTCCCAGCTGATCGGAGTCCCAGCTGATTGGCTGGGTCTTCTTTTGTTGCTGTGCACAGGAAGATGGACCTGGAAAGCAGGTTAGTGGGTTGAGGAAGGAATGGGGTTTTTACAGTATATCCTTCCCCTGGAGTGGGGAGGGAATGGAGATATTACAGTATATCCTTCCCCTGCCATGCCCATCAAACCACGCCCACCAAGCCAAGACATGCCCACCAAGCCAAGCCACGCCCACAGAACTGGTAGTAAAAAAAATTGAATACCACCACTGCGTTGTATATGTAAACCTGGCCAGGATGGAAATGCAGTTATAAGAGCTGTGTTCGTTTCTTCCTTTGTGGAGGATTAAGTTTAGATGATAAACCCACTTTTTTGTTCCAAATGCATGGGGCCATCATCCAAGGATTCAGGCAGGACTCAGTGCATGCTCTTGCTTAAAATAAAACCCAGCATTACAGTGAAAGTAGATGCTGCTAAATATAATCATGGTTAGATGGTTTTATAGCATTATAATTCCTCACTTTTTCATTTCCTTCAAAATATTTATGGCTTGGATCCCTGGCTGGCTGCAGATATCTTTCATGCCATCTGCCAGATGTTATGATCCACCTAACTTTTTTTTTTTTTTACAAATCTAGATATATCTTTAGCATTTAATGCATAAATATAAATATTTTAACTTTAAGAAATGGGAAGTGTTGGCATACAACTAACACGGATTCCAGTTTTCAGCATATTTTAAAATTCCCAACATGGTTATGTTTTCTTAGAAGGCAACTTGGTGTCTGCCTAAAGCGTTGAACAACATCTCTTGTTTTTCTATTTCTAGTTTTGTTGTTGTTGGTTTTAGACTGTTTTGTTGGATGTAAGCTATTCAGAGTTGTTTCCAAGAGGAGTGGCTATAGAAATATTTTAAATAAATAAACAACTCCCTTATCATTGCTGGTCTTCGTTCAGGATGACGGCGAATGAAGTACAACACTAAATTGCCTGTTCTGAACTTCGTTTGGAAAATCAATCGCCTTGCCTGGGAAAAGAATAAAATGGCAGAATTTGTACAGAGCATCCTTTGGATGAAGGGCTTAAATCACATTCTGGCAAAGTAAGTGGCCAACTCTTTTGTGAATGGGCGAGCCCCCATACTGTAATCATTTTGTGAGAGTGCCTGCAACAGTCCAAAATTCCAAATATATTCACCAGCCCAAAATCCGTAGGATCTCTTTTTCTAGTTTTCTTTAACTTGGAGATTAAAACAAGTGTTTTGTGTGTGTATGTGTGAGAGAGAGAGAGAAAGAGAGAGGGAGAGAGAGAGAGAGAGAGAGAGAGAGAGAGAGAGAGAGAGAGGGAGAGAGGGAGGGAGGGAGAGGGAGAGAGAAAGAGATTAAAACGGTGTCTTCCATCTTCAGAAAGCAATGCGTATTCCATGAGTTTATTTGTTTCCAGCTCAGCCACAGCTGAATGCCTGAATGCAAGGTGTTTACTGTTGCTAACAGATGGAATGGCTGCTTGGAATGTTTAATTCATAGCAGAACACACATCTCTTGCCCTGCGCAACTCAGCTCTTATCCAATGATGATGATATAAATAAACAAAGAAATATTCAGAGAAAACAAATCACCAGTCCATCAAAATGCCTGATAAATTAGTTCAACAGTCTGGACTACAGACATATCCAATGAATCATCATCTTCACCCAGAGTAAATAAATTCAGATTAAGCCAAACTTGATTGAACCCTGCTGAAGTTTGGCACTGTGAGCTGAATGGATCAGTCTCAAATCTTACATTAGGAACACATAATCTTGTAAGATTTATGACTGTTATTGCTCACCACATATGTTTCTAAGTTACTGTTTGCTAAGAATGGGATGCTCAGAGTTTATAAAGTTTCTCCAGTTGTTATATACTTTAATCTGTTTAAAAGCATCTGTACTTTGCTTAAACTCACACACTTCTGGAGGTGAAAAGCAAATTTTAACCTTTGTCACTTTTTTATTCCCATCTTCCTGTCCTCATATCCCTGGATTTTAAACAGCAAGATCTTTTGGATCAGAATTCTTGTCAACAGTATTGTTTGTTTTGTCTTGTTTTAGCAGTGAAAATATGCAATTTAAAGGACGCAATTTAGACCTCCAGTTTTTTTTTTTTGGGGGGCGTTGTCTCATTTCTAATAGCCAGTTTCAAAAATGTGTAGAAATTACTCTTTATATATAGACAATGAAAATTCCTCAACCAAATCCAGTGTGGGGAAAAAATCATAACACTTCAAACTGAAATAAAAGAAGACAATACATTTTTCAAAGAAAACCTTTGCGAAGGTCAGAAAACCTTCCTAGAAAAGGCACAAAAAACAAGTAATATTGTTTTCCTCATCTTATGTCCAGAAAATCTTTTGATTTTTTTAAACTGTTTTTAAAATAAAATATTTTTAAGCCATTCACTGGCTTAAAGTGAGAATTACAGTAATTTTTATTGTTTTATTTTTAGGATAGAATTTCCCAAATAGAGCCCAACTTATTGGAGCACAATAAATCAACCAGAGTTGACTGTGGTACAGTGTTAAATTTTATGACTAGGACTAGGAAAATAGTGGAAAGCTCATTATCTTTGCAAAACTTTCAAAATGTTTCTATTCTTGCAAACCATACGTGCTTCCAGCATATCCATATAATAATCCTCACTTAACAAATTAATCCTTTTGTAATTTTGAGGGTCACTTGCCACACTGTAACATTACCATTTTAAACTACCATTTTAAAATTACCATGTTCAGAGTTTATGACTTCCTTTTTAGCTATTTTAGGACATTTGTAGCATTCATTTTTATATTAAGATTTGAATCTAATACAATTTAATTTGAGGGTCACATAATACAACAAACGAATCTATCAAATCATTGTTTGTTTAACCATGCTTAACTGTATAAGTCACAATTGGTCCACACAAGCTAGTAAACCATTAACTATGATTGTAAGCTATTACAGCTGGTTCACACAACATACTTAGCTAAATGGATAAAATAACCAACTTATTGGGCTTTGTAAAATGTATGCATCACCTACACTGGTTCCAGTTATCCATGAAAATTAAATATTATCCAGTGTTAAAAAGGTTAACTGTAAAATGCAATAGTTTTTCCCCCCCATAATTTGCTTAAACTGGTGCAAGATGCCAAGTATATGACTCAAATCCCCAGGCAGAAAATGGTCTTGATATTTAAGAAGGCTATAAAATGTAAGTAGCTTAATTGTAACCTTCCAGGATTTCTCTATGTCTTTTCATTCTTTGTTTCCATATGATAATTCTCATTTTGCTGCTTGGAAAGATCTTTGAGGACTCAAGTCTCAGCATCTCATAAATTTGCAACCAGGTTGCAGCCCTGTTGCCAGTTAAGAATAGAGCGAACCTATTTCCGAAAAAAAAACCAAAACACTGGGTTATTTAAGATGCATGATCTCATACTTTAAACATGGGCAACAGGTTCAATAATAATTCTTTGAAAACATCTCATCCCATTCTTATCTGTATAAATATCTCATTTGTGTTTACCTATTGAAGTAAACCTGAGAATAGAGAAAGGAAAACAGCTTCCAGCTAGAGTGTTTACAGTAAGACTGTTTTTATACCTTTTCAGGAGGATGAAATTTCACTTACACAATTTAAACTTACCTTATTCTGGTAAAAGAAGATGTTCCATCTTCTTCAGATGTTCAAAATATCCTTTTAGGATAATAGAGATATTTTTCCATTGTTATAAGATCAGGGAATTCTACTGCAGTGTTTATGCCGTTGTGTAAACAGTAGGGACCTTCACCTGACTCCACTGGCCATGTTAGGAAAAACTAGGAGGAACTAGAATTCTATTGCATATGAATGATGATGCCCCTTCTGTGACTGCTGTAAACTTGCTGTCAACTCATAAAATATTTCTATGGTCGTTTTAGAGTTGCCAACAGAAAGGGAAGGGGGTAAGGGGTTTGAAAGAGCAGTGCGGCAACTTGGAAATCGAAAGTGCATTCCATACATAGATTTTCAGAGGTAGTAACTAGGTGACTGAAGTTTCTAACGTGCAAAAATCTAACTGGAGAACATGATTGATGACTTTTGGCTATCGATGGGTCTCAGTGGAGAATATGAATTATGACACACCCAGAGGGTGGGGGGAAACCAGGATCAAGGTTGACAATGAATTATTTGTCTCAGAGTCGGCTACACTCAGGCAGTGCCAGACATGTCAACTCCCAATAAAATTTTGGAAGTTTGGCTCAAGACTCATGATTTAATTGGAATAACTGCTGAAATCCTGACACTTGCTTTGAGAGAACTGAGAATCAAGATAAGCGTTCAAACATTACTCTGAAAATGAGTCAGGACATGAGTAGCAATAATCCCTCCTCCAAAAGTCTAAAACTGGGACTGCAAAAGTTTCTCCCTATGGTTTTTCCACACATGGATCCCAAGCCTGACATTTGCCCCTCTTTAGAATTTGAAATGTGCAACATCCAGGCAGTAAACAACATGATCTGGTTGAAGAATACATACGTTTTGTCTACTCAATTATTAGCTGATTGGCCGATGGGAGAATAGAGGGCAAATTTCTTAGCTGAAATGTGGTAAATGCAGCAAGAGATCTGCTTCCATTGGTATAATTTTGTGGGATTCATTTGACACTGAAATACTGTAACATAATTCAGGACTAGTATGTAGGCTTCTGCAATTTTTTTTTATCCACTCTGATGCTTGACAAATATAATAAATAGATGTTCTGCCATTGCCATTTATTATGATGCTCTTAGTTTCTGTTGATGGCACAGAATAATTTGGCTGCTGCTGATTGTCCAGACTTGGACTGCAACAATTGTCTGACCATCAGGTCATCTTTCAAAATAATAATTAGATCATTTCACCCATTTGGTGATGATGTTGATGACTCCATCATATTTTAAGCTACCGCGACAACATTTTACATGCTGGCTCAGCCATGTTCATTTCATGTTCAAATATCAGATCGGTCCCTCTGCTTGCAGATATTTTTAAAGAAAGGAGAAATGTAAACACAATGCTGTAAGTCTTTTGAGCATTGAGTCACTGACCTGTAGTTGGTTACCTAGTCAAGTACTTATTCTGTGTTTAAGGGCAAATTCCAGCTCTGTTTAGGCGCAATGCTGTAAGTCTTTTGAGCATTGAGTCACTGACCTGTAGTTGGTTACCTACTCAAGTACTTATTCTGTGTTTAAGGGCAAATTCCAGCTCTGTTTAGGTGCAATGCTGTAAGGCTTTTGAGCATTGAGTCACTGACATTCCCTCCCTCCCTCCCTCCCCCTCCTCTTTCTCTCTCTCTCACACACATACCTATCTATCTAGTCATAACTATCCATCTGGTCATAGATATGTATCTATCATATCTATCAATCATATAAATCAATTATCTCTATGTTTATGTCTATCTCTATCATCTCTCTCTCTGTCTGCGTGTGTCTGTCTGTCTATCTATCTATCTATCTATCTATCTATCTATCTATCTATCTAGGTATCTATCTACCTTTTCTGCGATTGCCTTCACCTATGATTTAATTTAATGCTAATTAAATAGTAATTGTTACTAATTTTACATTTTTATCCCACCTTTATTATTTTTATAGATAATTCAAGTAGCAAACATACCTATAACACCTTCCTCCTCCTATTTCCCTCTCAAAAACAACCCTGTCAGGTGGGCTGGGCTAAGAGGCTGCTTGTGTCAGAATGATCCACCATGCTTTATGGGGTCCTGCCATTATGCTATGGGGGGGTGAAGGGTGGCATGCTTGGGATTTTTCAGCTTGTGCTGTTCGCTTAACTCATCCTCTTGCAATGAAGCTTTAAGATTCCGCCTGACTTTACCGCACCCAGTTTCTCTCAGCAAAAGTTCTTTGGATTCAACTCAATGGATTTAAGTGTGTTGCTTTCCTGAGGGGTTGGCTGGGGCAAGTCTGACAGACGGTCCCAAAGTCACCCAGCTGACTTTCATGTCCAAATAGTGGAACTAGAACTCCCAGCCCTGGTTTCTAGCCTAGTGCCTTAACCTCCAGACCAAACTGGTATAATAATAATATAATAAATGCATTGTGAATATTTTCCTTTCAATAAGTAGGTTGAGCATATGAATCAAAGCAGCCATGCTGAATTATAATGCTATTTCCAGGACTCAGCAGGTCTTTGTTCCTGGCAAGTGTGATTAGGACTTTAAGACTATAATATGATTTCTCAAGGCCTTTTTTAGAGAAGCAGCACTGAGATCTATGACTGGTATGAAGGGGGGAACAGGCTTACTGTAGCTTGATTATTTACAATGAACAGATAATGTTTTTTCTCCAACAGAGCCAATCAAATCAAACCCAACTTAACCCCTGTTTTTACTAAGCCACTGATTATAAAGGACAATGGAGAAAAATTACAATCACATAAGAAACAGTACAAAGAAGGTGAAGGAATATATGTTGAATGATTATTTTGTTCTAAGCACTCTCCAAGTCTTAAAAACTCACTGACTTGTAGGCAATGTTGCTGGAATGGAAATGGGTGCATTTCAGGGGGAAAAAATATTTCTTGAGTCATGGGAATACCCATCTATGTTGTAGTTTTTAGCAAGATTGCCAAAGTATTGTTTTCTTCTCAGGAGAACATAATATGTTTCAAACACTAAAATGTCATCTTGTCCCTCTACCTGTATTGAAGAGTGTCAGGGAAAATCGCTCAGATGTTCTTTTAGGTTTATGTTTACTCCTGGTATTGCAATGGATTGCTATGAAATTAGTTGGCTGCCACAATGTAAAAAAGATGTTGAAACTCTAGAAATAGTTTAGAGAAGAGCAGCAAAGATGATTAGGGGACTAGAGGCTAAAACATATGAAGAACGGTTGCTAGATATGGATATGTCTAGTCTTATGAAAAGAAAGACTAGGGGTGACATGATAGCAGTGGTCCAATATCTCAGGGGTTGCCACAAAGAAGAGGGAGTCAAGATATTCTCCAAAGCACCTGAGGGGAAGACAAGAAGCAATGGGTGGAAACTAATCAAGGAGAGAAGCAATGTAGAATTAAGGAGAAATTTCCTGACAGTTAGAACAATTAATCAGGAATAGCTTGTCTTCTGAAGTTGTAAATGCTCCAACACTGGAAGTTTTTAAGAGGAGATTGGATAATAACCATTTGTCTGAAGTGGATTAGGGTTTCCTGCCTAGGCAGGGGGTTGGACTAGAAGACCTCCAAGGTCCCTTCCAACTCTATTATTCTATTCTATTCTAAATCCATAAAAAGAGGGAGAAGGAAAAGGTGAACAAGAATAAATGTAGTAATGTGCAACACATTCTAACCTTTTTCCATTTTTTTTAAACAATGTGATAAAGCTGCAAAGAAAGAATAGATAACACAGAGATGCACAGGTGACACCAGGTTGAACTTTACCTGCATTGTCATGGCTGCCATTTGGACTGTTGTTTCCATATCCGGTGCATCTACAATAAGGCAATAGAGGCCTTGGGAGTGCTCCTCCTCAAATCAGAAACCACCAGTGCACCTGGCTAACTCACAAGAGCCTCAGATAATGCTGTGCAAACAGCCAGAGGTCCTTTTACTAAATTTCTTATAGGCATTATTTACATTACACATTAACAGTCGTTTCCCCCCTAAACACATGCAAGGCGTGCGTTGCAGCCAAGCTAATTGGTATTTATAAAGCTCTTTCAAGATCATGAGCTGGGAACCACCAGCATTTTGATTTGCTTCAAGACCACCTGCATAGAAAAGAGATGCTTTCCTTTGAATGCTGCCTGGTCCAATGCAGACGCCGATCTGATAGCACTCCGGGAAACTCATGGAACAGATGTGGCTGTCACTTTTAATTTTAATTTTTCTAGAAACACAGAAGGCAAGGAACGCCTTGAGGTGGAGCAAAAACAAAGCAAAACGGGTGGTTGGGGGGAAATCCCAAATGAAGCCCAGAAAATGGAAGAGCAAAAGAAAGCCCATTGTTGTTTTTTTCCCCCTGCTATTTGAAGGGGTACAATCTACGTGTCAGGCATGGCTGACTCTTTTCCCAGAAATGCAAAAGAGCTGGATTTGGCATCCCCTCCCCTCATGCTGAGATGACGCGCCCTTTCATCTTTGTCGTCCTAGTTCTTGCATCTGGAAAGAGTGCTACAGAATGAGCAAGCTGAATATGCAACAGAGAGATGCTTTCGTTCTTTCCTCTCTCCCTGCTCCATAATTATCTGCTTGCATTTATTTATTTATTTGATACTATAGAAATGATCCCTGAAAGTATAGTCTTTTTTGTGCAAGGAAGGATTCTTCTTGGCATCTTTTATCACTAGGAACATTCACAGCAATATTTTTTTTAAAAAAAAAAAGTCATTTTTTTGTTAACCATACCTCTGCAACCTCTTTCCCCAGATGGAACCTTCCTCAGCAAGCACAAATGCAGACATTTCTAGCATTGGGGTTGCAAAGAAGAACTTCAAAGGAAAAAAGTAGCACCATCTGCCATTCAGCATCTTTAAGCCCTTAAGAAGAAAACATACAATGAATGGTTTGTTGCTGAATAAGCCAAAATGGTTGAGTCCACAGACCATATTAGCCTAGGAATCATGATTTGGATACCCCAGTGGCCAGATTCAAACAACAACTAAGCTTAACTCTATGCCACAAAACCAGAATTAAATCCCATGAGGAATCAGGTTTTTACTCCATTCTATTTAAGGACTTGGTTATCTTTGCAACGATCTATCCCCAGTTATTTCTGCCTGCCCAATATGGGTTGGGCAGAGTGGATAACTCCAAGTACCCTTAATTCAATGCCATCATCTCATGGAACCAAGGAGGTTTGTCTTCTCTATCCTGCTCTGGAATAGCATCCCACCAGAGATACATATGGCAGCTACTCTTCTAGGATTCCAGAAAGCCCTTGTGGCCTGGCTCTGTTCCTTAACAGTAGTGTGTTTGTGATGCCCACATTATGTTTTTGTATAATAATGTGTTAAACTGCCCAACCTTTTGGAGTGGGAATTCATAAACAAATTGAAGGTGTCATCATCATCTTCATCATCAGGTGACAGCAGCAATTCCCATCCTTCATTCTCGTCCCCTTGGCTCTTCCCTTACTTTGTCCTTAGCCAGGAGCTAAACATGCTTCATGTGCATGCTGCATTGGGATAAACGTAGTATTTTCTGTCTTTCTAATTCTGACATCCAGATATCTTTTATATGTGCAAATTTCATTATGCTTCGACACCAGTTATTCTGGAGGTGTAATAAAATAAACAGTAATGGTTGTGGTCAGAAATGGGTTTTGGAAATATTAGGAGATGCTGTGCACCATTGGCCCCTGTTTCTGACACAGCTTTCTTTTCCAGCATCCAACAAAGAGCGGAACAGACCTCTGCTAATTTCATTTCTTTGTGCATTTATTCACTGCCTTCACCCCAAATGAAAAAAATAAAACAACTGTTGATTGTCCTCCAGCTCGTCAGTTTTAATTCTCCTCTTCTATGAAACCTAGTCAGTTATACACTCTGACATACTCGTTTCTGGAGTTATTTCTGTCTTGGTGTCTTCACGTGTTTTTTTCTCTTTTTCCAAATATTATTTTAACTTCGGAGATGCCTTAATGAGATATGGGAGAATGGGAAAAGGGTTAGACTCATTTAGGCAACATCCTAAAGTCAGACCCAGACAGTGCTTGATGGTAGATTTTTATCCCTCCGTAGCTGATGGCAGATTGAAAGATGAGAGAAGCCAAATCAGAGGAGCAAACCAATCAACTTGCCTTACAGCAAATAGCCTACTTGCTATTTAGAACCATCCTGGTGGTCAGTGACGTGGAACAGAGGCAATAGAGATGAGATGCTGCAATGCTATTAATTTGTGAAGACCTGTTGTGGTTAGCCAGCAGCAGATGCGGACGGCTAAGGAGAGCGAGGACTCAGATGAGGGGCCAGGACCATTAGGGAGTGGACTGCTGCCTTCAGAGATGGGGGCTGGCAGCAGCGATGAGGAGGTCCCTGAGGAGCCTGTGCCAAGTGCATGTGTGCACAGGATTGCCCACAGGAAAGAACAGCTGCAACAGCACGGGCGACTTGGGAGTAAGGCTGCAAGATAATGGCCCCTCCTTCAAGAAGATAAAAGCCAGCTGTGAAGTGAATGTTCTTTGCAGGAAGCAAAGACGTTTTGAAACTCAGCCTCATGGACATTACAGTTGGTATTTGAAGACTCTTGTGTTGTAAACTATTTCTTATCTGTTGTTTTTTTTGGCAGCCTTGCAAAAACTTGGCAAAGCTATTTCTTGTCAGAGCTAATTAGTTGGAAGCAGCCTTTTATCTGTGAAGAAACAGGATTCATAGATGAAACATTAAAAGGTTGTGCTGCTGCCTTTGTCTTGTGTTGGCTCTCTTGGAACCAGGTTTGGGTCAGAACAAGATCCCAGGATGGATGGCCATCATTTTGCCACAATAGTGTGGAGAAGGTCTTAATGGATGTTATGAATCCAATCAGTATCTTAGGTAGTTCCTTGGCCTCAAAACATAGCATAATCGAGAGGTTTAAAGGAAAGATCTAATTAACAACGAAAGGTGTTTTTTAAAAAGAATCATTGTAGATGCCCTGGCCATATTCAAACAAACATCTTTTGACGTTTTAAAAATATATTCAGGCAGAAGCTCTGCCAAAGGGTCCGAAGAAGGTTTGTGTGTCTTCAAAAAAATTAATCATCGGTAGACCTCCTGTTGCGAGACGTGGTAAAACCGAGCAGGATGAATACATTGTGAGATCAAACAAGCTGAGGAAATGAAGACAACCGTGTGGTTTGAAGAATGAACATGTTTCAAATTTATGGCTTTCGATAATATGGTAATAGGATGCTTGCACCATGCCTCAGTGGGATGCTGTGTATTAAGGAAAACACATGAAGGTTTAAGGCACAATGGCTTTGTGGGAAGGCTGCATTATAAAATCTGTGTCTGGAATTGTCCTTATTGTCTTCCTGCTAAGTTTGCATTTCTATAGCAACAGCATGCTTGCATTAGCCTGACACTTTCCCTGTTTCCCAAAGAGAGCAGAAGGAAGATGCAGCAACAAAAAAAAAAAATGATTTGTTACCTTAAGGGTGTGTGGGAATCAACAGAATGGCACTGAAGCTTAAAGAGGCATTTATTGCAAAGCGTACCTTGTTGCCTTTGCCAACCTTGTGGTTTCCATCTGAGTTGGATACATCACTGGTTAAAGCATCCGAACCATACAGAATTTGGAATACAGGGAGTTCTTGACTTCCAACCATTTTTTTTTTTTTTAGTAATCATGCAAAGTTACAAGAGCATTGAAAAAAGTGACTTATGACCAGTCCTTGCTCTTACAACCGTTGCTGTGGTACTTGTATTCTGGAAAAGGGCTCTCCAACCTTAGCAACTTTAAGACTTGTGGACTTCAATGCCCAGAATTCCTCAGCCAGCAAAAATTCTGGGAGTTGAAATTCACAAGTCTTAAAGTTGCCAAGGTTGGAGAGCCCTGTTCTGGAACATTATCCCCTGAACTCCAACCCTCTCAACCTTTATGAAGGCCCTGAAAACATGGCTCCGGCACTATACATGCAGTCTATCAATGGGGGAAAGCTTTTACAATGGCTGTATTGATCTGACGAATGAATTTTACTGTTGATCATGATTTTGTTTTTTAAATGGATTTCGTTTTTTCACATCTTCTCCCACAGGTGCTCCATAAGCCTAGCAGCTATTTGATGTGGGCCTACAGAGAGAGGCCACTCAGATATAATTTCTTGAAAGATCTGAGTTGCCTCACAATGCCAACCCACAAACCAGGCCCTCGGTAGGTCCAGGTTGTCAGGGAACTCTCAAGCACTTCCCAAACGTCCAGATTCATAAGGCACTTAGGGCAGACCATGTGGATGGCAACCAAATAGCACATGGATCAGGATGGCTAGGTGATAATGGACTCCCAAACTCAGATCATGTAGTAATTGCCCTCAGCAAAAGACATGATCCAAAATGTGTCCTCATAAGTGTGTCAGACCTGAGATCACCGGACACAAGCCATGGTTGCCACAAAGGCCATGAAATCCTGAATCTGGCATGTACAATATCATGGTTGATGTCTCCCTACACAAGAAGGTGGGGAGTCTCTATCATCAGTCCACAACCAGATCCAGAGGTCCAAGTAGAGACCCTGCTAGGTAACAAGGCAGCCAATGGACCTACAGGATCCCTACTGTATCTCTATTTTATATCTTTATGTTATCTGTATAATACAAAATCTGTCAGCGTTCCAGAAAACCTCCACTCCAACAAAGAACTCTGAGGCAGACATCCTCTCAATAGTTCTTTTTTATTTGGGCAGTAAACTGGCATATCTGGGAAATCCCGAATCTGAAATTTCTGGGTTTCCTTGCAATAAGTAAAAAATTACAAATCCACCCCCTGCACCCAACATCACATCACACACCCCAATCACCATCCGCCCCAACTTGAGACATCCCTTCAACCACTCCTCCACCAGGTGCAGGAATAACATGACCTTTATTTAGAAGAAGAATGCTATTATGTCTAACCACATTCACTCCAAGAAATTCCCCCCTCCCATTTGCCCAGGCTCAAGAATGTGGCAGTGTGGAAGCGTCTGGTGCTAATATGGCTTCCAAAGCTGACAAAATCACTCACACCCAACCACTGAAGGAAGAAAAACCCTTAGTGCTCGCAGAGCTTGGTCATTTTCTTGCAGCTGTTTCATTACCCAAACTAGGTAACATCATCAGTGCTAGTCCCATTTCAACTCTGAGCTACAGATATTGTCCTTTATAGGAAGAAAAAGCCTGATCACAGATAAGGTATCCTGATAAATCAATGCCACTTCCATACCCTGTTCTCAAGGTTGATGCAGGACCCAAAACTCATCAGAGCAGATTTCAGAGAGAATGACATTGCCACCTTCACCCAATCAGGTCTCTGTAATACATGCCAAGTTTGAACGCTTGTTGCTACCAAATCGTGAATGGACACCATCGTATTGTAGATTGAATATCACCATTGCACCATTGCTACCCCTTCTTAGCAGCTGCTCAGATTTCTTGCCTTTTTTAAAAAAAATACATGCACCCAAAGACACACAGTCAGGGGTGGGATGCTACCAGTTCTGCCCGGCTCTATAGAACCGGTAGCTCTGAAGAGCAGCAGACACCGAACCAGTTTTGTGTTCGCTGCTGTTTGGCCCACCCGCCTGCCCAGGCTCTTACCTGTCCTTTATTTCCTGCTTTTTCAACCTCAGCTGCTTTGGGTGGCACAGCTGAGGTTGAAAAAGCAGGAAAAAAGTGTTTTTTCAAATGCTGCACACCTGTGCGTAACGCTTTTCAGCTGTCCAGGTGGCACAGCTTAAGGTTTTTGTACACGCAAGACCTGGGATAATGAGATCAGTTATTCAGGAGCCCAAAGCTTTCTAGCTGAAAGGTGTCTCTTCTTTTCCAACTCCTAATCAAAGTAATTCCCTATTTTTAAACATCCCCAATATTAAAACATTAACACACCTCCTGTTGAACACAGTCAGAAATCTCAAGTCAATCAATCTCGCCAAGGATGTGCAACTTTTTCAGGTCAGTAGTAGATCTTTGAGCGTTGCACCCAATATCTATGTTCAAATTCATCAGTAAATGCAGCCTGGACAAAATAGAACAAGAACTAAACAGAAATTTGATTTAATTTATTTTCAAGTATATTTGAATAATTGTGAAATAATTGAATATTGTGTTTGACAATTTTTTCCTTCTATCATTCAAAAATATAGAGTTAGGGCCATTTGGGGAAAAGTGTTGGAAGTCACATCCAAGAGATGCAGCCCTAGGCCTGGGGCTGACTATCCCTGGTATGAACAATATACATATTCACTCAACATATGCACACCCTTTTTTATACGTGTCCACTCAATACAGAGTATCTAACTACCTGCTCCATAAATCATCCAGGTTTAATCTAACTGACTCCAAGGCAATAAACATTTAAAAGATGGCTTGCTCCCTGGAAGCCTGAGCCAGCAACTATACAGCAGGAAGCTGCCCTGCCCTTTGGGGTCAAATGCCTTTTTGAGCTGACTCCAACCTCTGTGGATTAATTAGGCTATAATAATATCCTCTATCACACTTCCCGCTTTTTCCATCATTAATTCAAATTATTTCACTTTGGACTGAAATAGACTGAAACTTGAAAATAAACCTGTCACATTTGCAACATGCAATTAAGATATTTCTGGGTTAAAAAAAAGAAACGAAGAGGTCTTTCTGTTACTTAACACCCTTTTGAATTTGGAGACTGATGCTCATTTTACAAATATGATGAGAAATGAGGAGTCAACTCAGTTATTTTGCCTGGAGTGAGAGGTGTAAATTAGCATAGATATTTTTGTCACAGCTAGAGAGAACAAGTTGCACTTCTCAACGTTTTCTTGTCCATCTTAACTGCAGTTTTGTTTTACAAGGACTATTAAGCAGTGCTAATAACTTTGACATTGCTGATATATTGAATTCTGACCTTCATGATTCCCAGCATCATGGCCTCTGGATCATAGAAGCTGAAATATGATATGATGTGGAGCAGTGGTGGGATTCAAAAATTTTTTTACTACCGGTTCTGTGAGCGTGGGTATGGCTTGGTGGGCATGGCAGGGGAAGGTAATTGCAAAATCCCATTCCCTCCCCACCCCACTAACCTGCTTTCCAGCTCCGTTCTCCTGTGCAAGGCAACAAAAGAAGACCCAGTTGATCAGCTGGGACTCAGGAGGCAGAGAATAGGTGGAGGCGGGGCCAGTCAGAGGTGGTATTTGCCGGTTCTCCGAACTACTCAAAATTTCCACTACTGGTTCTCCAGAACTGGTCAGAACCTGCTGAATACCACCTCTGATATGGAGTACATCTGATTACCCAAAAAATAACAATAAATTAGATTTGTTAGAAAAGCTTTCCGTGATCATAAACTTCTTGGATATAGCGGTCAGTCTACTTTGCTGGAACAACTTTATTGTACCTTGTGCTCCCCTTATTGTATTTATTAGCTCTTCAAGGTAATCCAGATAAGACGTACCACCTCTAGAAGGATTGGCAGACCAGAGAGAAGGGGTAGAAAAAGGGATTGGTTTACAATCATTAGGTAGCAACAAAGAACTAAAACCAGCCCCTCATGATTGCCATTGAACCTTATCTAGCTCTAATCAGGTGCTGACCATTAGTTGAGAAGATTCCTGTTCATAGGCTTTTGGCGATAAATCAGTTAAATTGAATCTTCATTTTTCATGCCTGAGACCACCAAGTAGTAGCTCTATCTTTACATAGACCAATAGAATCTTTACGTACATCAACAGAATACTCCAAGCCTGAAAGTATTTCTCTTGTTTCTTTTTACTTTCTGGAAAACTAAGAAAGCTTTCTTCTAAAATATTTCCCATGCCATTCTTCTGTAGGCTAAGAGATTTTTTACATATGGGTTACCTTGTCCCAAGGTCCACCTACCATTACAAAACTGGTTTTGTGACAGTGCATTAAAAAAGACAAAGTTAGCCTGATTCTACTGTTTATAGTCCACAAGCCTGAGATGAGCCTATGGACAAGAAGGCTTCCATACATTTCTCAAAGACTTTGGTTGAGATTCCTGCAGCCTCCAGATTGTAAGCAAATCAGTAGCTCTTTGTGAACATAAATACGAAAGAGGCGGGACTTTAGTTTTCAAGAATTGTTGAGTCTTGTTAAGCATTGAAGGGCCACCATTGTTAGATTGTGCTTAGGAAATCACTCATGCTTAGGGTATTAGTTGACCTTAATCCAGCCTTGTTCCAGTGAATGCATATTGACAGACTAGGAATTGTCAGGTACAAACATTCAAATGCTGAAATTTCTAAGTGGGTCCATATAAGGAACTGCCTAATTCTGACATTTGGTGGACAGCAAGGTACTCAGAATTAAAAAGCAAATGCTTATCCAGCAACTGGA